>NC_089755.1:35630120-35637620 GCF_040412425.1 Macrobrachium rosenbergii
TGTACAAATTCCATGGATAATATCAAGGTTGCAGAAATGCTAGACAAATTCCTGAAAATAGAGTTCCCATATAAATTTGGAATATCGCCGGAATTAAGAAAAAATTTTTTTACGATTCGGTGTAATAATTCCCAATAAATCTTGCTCATATTATGATGCTTTTAACCCGATAATTTCTTTAAATATAAATACATTACCATAACTAACGTCAGGGGAATATTCTGATAGTATTGTGATGTCTGAATTTTTATCTATCTATCCGACAGTAATATAATGCTAATAATAAACACGTAAAAAATACGCCAAATTTCTTAGGCGCAATCGAGTTTCTGTAAAGCGTATAATCAGGCCACCGAAAATAGATCTATCTTTCGGTGGTCTAAAATATAATGCTGTGTGAGCTGCGGCCCATGAAACTTTAACAACGGCGGTGGTAGCCGATGCTATATCGTTCCTAGAAGCACGATTAACTAGCAACCTTAAATAAAAATAAAAACTACTGAGAGGACAGAGGGCTGCAATTTGGTATGTTTGATGATTGCGGCCCTCTAGCCTCAGTAGTTTCTATAAGATCTGAGGAGCGGACAGAAAAAGTGCGGATGGACAAACAAAGTTTTCTTTTACAGAAAACTAAAAATGATAAAAAGAATAATACACGCCATATTAAAAAACCAAAGTCAGTTTACATGAAGAAATAATTACACCTGTAAACAAGTTTTTGTAGCCCAACTTTTTTATTCGTATACCAACTTTATTCCTGAAAATATTCTAAATTTGTCCCAGTTAAATATATATACATACAGTATATATATATATATATATATATATATATATATATACAGTATATATATATATATATATACAATATATATATATATACAATATATATATATATATATATATATATATATATATACATACTCTTTATATATATATATATACAGACACACACAATGTATACACACTTGTCTATCTATGTTGATGTGTAAACACATATGCTCCCACCACCTATCCAAAATTCATTTCTGGTTCAACTGTTCACATGTTCATGAGAGTATCAGAGATCGCAAAACAGGACGAACACATCTGCTTGAAACTGCCTACCCCCGGCAGAATAGTGAATAATACATGAAGGAAAACTCTGGGTATGGTTTATTCCTCATACATTCATACCCAGGGTATTCTTACATTTTTGTGAACGACAGATGAGTAGATGAGGAACATCACAATTAAATGAAGTAGATGGCGATATAAACTAATGCTTAATTTTTTAAAAACAATGAATAAAATGAGATATTTAATATTTTTAGATACTGATGAAACAAACTGCGGTCACTAAAAGGTGATATATATGACGCTTAAGTGTTGATGAACACTGAAAATTAAAAAGTTAAAATTACAAAATTTCTGTAAAAGCTATAGAAGATATGAAAACCATAAAATACTGGAATATAATTATGAGTTAAAAATATTCCCTAATATTCAAAATGCACACACATTTACATACAACAGACCCACGACACTTGGAAAACCCGCTATCAAAGAATACAATGTCATATGCGAAAAAAAAATGGTAAACAGAACGAGAAAATGTTTAAGCGAAATTTTGAAAAGAATTCAAAGGAACATGCCATTAGAATTAATGGAAATTATTTTCATTCCTTTATAAAATACGGTCAGCAAATGGGAAATGTCGCAAGAAAGAAGAAAATGCAAATGATACTGGAAAGGAATTTCTAGGCAGAATTTTAAACGTTATTATTATGCATTAATGACATTTATCGTTTAATGAAGGGAAAATTCTAATTCTTTATGAGAGACGAGTCTTAATGTATTCACCAAATTACATTTATAAAAATAACCTTACAACAAGACTAAAACAAATTTAGATGACAATTATTCTGAGTCGCAGAGAAAAAAAGGAAGTTCATACGGAAGTTCATACCGGAAAGTAATGTCTGTTTTTCTAAAACACATATATCTAATTCTTACACGAAAAAAAGAAATTGGAAAAAAAGGGGGGGAATATAAATGACTTCACAGTTTCAATAATAGACAGACAATTGTATCTATGTAGAGGGAAGAGGAAAAAATCATGCAAGATAAAGTTAGTAGAACGGGTCAAAAGTATAAAAGTGGATTCATACAGAAGTCAAGTTAGTAGAACGGGTCAAAAAGTACATTAAATGGGTGGAAAGAAAAAACACTATATATATATATATATATATATATATATATATATATATATATATATATATATATATATATAGAGAGAGAGAGAGAGAGAGAGATTGTCAACTCTTTCGCTTACCACCCTTTCATATAAGATTTAACTCAGGGCCCCACCAGATCCACAATCCTCAAATTTCAATTCCTTTTGCAATACAACAAATTTCCCAGTTCGCTGTTGAATTGTGCAATGGTCCTTTCTTCCATTTTTGAAATGATTGCATTTAATCAGTTAACCAATTTGGGTGGGGCCAACGGAGAAGCACTTGTGCGCTCACACAATGCCCCTTTTCGCTCTTTGTCCTCGTGCCCATGGAGAGAGAGAGAGAGAGAATGAGTGGGGTATTATATTTTTACATTTGATTTGTAAACTTTTTCCAATTTCAAACATAATTAATTTACGGAAGAGAGAGAGAGAGAGAGAGAGAGAGAGAGAGAGAGAGAGAGAGAGAGAGAGAGAAAGCGCATATTCTTTTTAGATTTTACTAATAAAACTTATTCATAATTTTTGCGTCCAATTCCAATAATTATATTAAGTTAGAGAGAGAGAGAGAGAGAGAGAGAGAGAGAGAGTGTATTTTTATCATTTTCTAAGTCAAGAAATTAAACTTTCGTATTTATTTAATTCACTCTAGCAAGTCATCTAATACGGAATAATTATTTTCGCCACGAAATTATTCCAATTACCGAAAGTTTTTATGCAGGACTAAACTAATGAATTTAATTGAATACAGAATTTAGGCCAAAGGCCAGAGCACTGGGACTTATGAGGTCATTCACCGCTGAAACGGAAATTGACAGTGAAAGGTTTGAAAGGTGTAACAGGAGGAAAACCTCGCATTTGCACTGTGAATCAATTGTTAGGAGAGGGTGGAAAGTAAGATGGAAGAAAGAGGATATGGAAGGAGATACAGTAAAAGAAACGAAAGGGGTTCCAGCTAGGGGACGAAGGCACTCTGGAAAGAACCTTAACTAATGCCTACAGTGCACCGCATGAGGTGCACTGACGGCACTACCATCCTACGGGGACTAACCTTATGAAGAATTTTCATTATTTTCCACGTAAATCATTCAAATAGCGGTAAAATCATTGTTTTATCATAAGTTATCATTATAACGAAGGAAAAACTATAATTTCGGAAATTCGAAACATTAAAAAAATAGAATATTTGGCATTCTAATTTTCTGCCCAAGTAATTTCCCCTATTTCTAAATTACTCATCAAAAGTTCCAAAGAATGAACGTTAATTATAACTAATGAGTTTTTGTTCACCATTAAACCCCCTTTCTCTCTCTCTCTCTCTCTCTCTCACGCATAACATGCAAAATTATGAAAAATGTTTTTTAAAACGAATCTAAAAAATGCAATGGTTACATTTCTCTCTCTCTCTCTCTCTCTCTCTCTCTCTCTCTCTCTCTCTCTCTCTCTCTCTCTCTCTCTCCTTTAAATTACCATACTGAATGAAATTGGGTGCATAAAACGCAAAATCATGATAAAAAGTTTTAAAGTTCAAATCTAAAAATTATAATGATTCCCATCTCTCTCTCTCTCTCTCTCTCTCTCTCTCTCTCTCTCTCTCTCTCATTCCGAATCAATACGGCAAGGGCCGGAAAAATCTAATTTTTCCCCTGTAGACAATCTGACATCCTAAATCATTCCCATTAATATTCGGTAAAGATTTATGGGCCGTTTTCTGAAGTGAGTTTCTGATATATGGAGAAATGACGGGGGAGGCCTCGTGTTGACTTGTGTGTCCGGGCTGAGCCCAAAACTCAATTTTTTTCCACATTCAGTCAATTGCATCTTGTGATAATAATAATAATAATAATAATAATAATAATAATAATAATAATAATAATAAGTTTTATGTATATATAATCATAATATATTTTATATGTATATATATATATATATGTATATAATATATATATATATATATATATATATATATATATATATATATATATATATATATATATAATACATCAGTGTAGATTTTTCACCAATAATAATAATAATAATAACAACAACAACAGTGAAGAATTAAATCCGTTCTACATTTGCACCAGTTATCTGTAACAGTTTTTTAAGAAGCTTTTGGCGGCTAATTATAAACGTGGAAGCTATAGGGACACGAAGGAGAGGAAAGCCTAGGAGAAGGTGAGGAGACTGCATTCGAGAAGACATAACAAACAAGGAACAACGAAAGATCACAAGACAGAAACACCCAGAAAAGGCTCATTCAAAACAACGACCCCGACTAAGGTTTAAGCAGAGAAGAAGAAGAAGAAGAAGAAGAAGAAAAGAAAGAAGAAGAAGAAGAAAGAAGAGAAGAGGAAGAAGAAGAAGAAGAAGAAGATTCGTGAGTGTATTTAGCTGTCTCTCTATTGATGTATCTTTACTTTATTGTTCACAGAATCAAGAAAAGTTTCTGTCAGTTTGAAACCTCATTCTTTTATCTTTTATTTTTCAAAGTTGAACAACTTTGAATAGTAAGAAGAACTCAGGAACTCGTTATGGTATTTTCTCTCTATAATGGAAATTAGGAATGAGAAACTCTCTAAAATAGCCTTAGTGAAATTAAAAGAAAGCAAATTATATTTTACATGTAAAACACAGCTGTATGATCTAAAAAGTCTGTCTGCTTCTTATAACAGATATGGTGTCAACACTACCAAAAGGCTTTCCTCTTCGTTCATGCCAGTTTCTTTTCAGCAGAAATTCGAATTCATTGACGGCGCATGCGTGAAAATGGTCAGAAACTCGTCGTCGCGCCTCTGGAAAAAATCTGAATTAATTTTGAAAAATTTTTTTATATAGAAGTTACAGTTAAGGGCATCTGAGTAGGTTAAGTTTCTCATAAACTAATATTCCGTAGGGTTTGAATCTGGGGCGGGACACTAGGGAAGAAAGAGGGAAAGATATGTAATTTATTAGGGTGTTCTATGAGATATACGAATTAGAAAGTTTCACCAACTAAAACGTATGGATCTGGGATACCTCTAAGATTGGAGTGCATAAATTAGCGGGCTAGATGGGAAAATATGAAAAATTATGTGAAACGGTTTGGATGAACACATATATTCTATTCAGTCAAGGAAGCTTGCATTATACTGTGTATATATATATATATATATATGTGTGTATATATATATATATATATATATAGATATATATATATGTATATATATATATATATATATATATATATATATATATATATATATATATATATATATATATATATATATATACCTGTGTGTAAACGCCAAAAGGAGTTGAAAATTATAGCTATATTTCGGAGACATGTCTGTCTCCCTCAACTTTACCTGTTCATCGGTGAATTTCGGACAATTCAAAACAATAACAACTCTTTACTTGTTTTGCAAAAAAAAAAAAAGGTGTTTTTCCATCCAGCACCAGTTGAAATTGGCTTCAAATGACGGAAGAGAGAGTATAAATTTCCCAGAACTTTTCACCATTTCCTATGATGTATGTCCAACAAACGCGGAGGCATCGCGATGCGTTTCTTCATTTTCGGCCTGACACGACAAACTAACTTTAACCAAAAAAGTTGCCGAACTGTTATGAGACCATTAGAGCCAGTTGCAAAACTCTACTCGCCCACTAAATCACAGCGACGGGGCTTATGAGTCATTTCGCCCCACAAAATCACGCAGCAACGAGGCTTACGAGTCATTTCGTCCCGCGCAACTTTTTAGATTTTTTTTTTTCTTCTTCTTCTTCTGCTCGGTTCCAGTAATTCGCCGGTGCTTTTATGAAGAGTTTGTTGCGCGATGGATGTTATTAAATAGCGTCGGTTCAGGTAAGAGATTTCCACTGTGGAAGAATTTCTCAACTCTGGGTGGAGGCAGGTAGGTGGGTAGGTAGGTAGGTAGGTAGGTAGGTAGGTATGTAGGTAGGTAGGTAGGTAGGTACTCCTAGGTATAAAGGGCGTAACCCTACGTTGCGGTGTGATTAGGGAAGTGGCTATAACGGCTAGACCGCCTATTTTTCGAAGTGGTGAATCCACCATGGAACTTGCAGTTCAGACTGGGAGGAATTTTACCAATTCTTTATCCAGTAAGGCGGTTTGTTAAAACCGTAAAATGGCACATTTATAGTAGAAAATGACTGACATACCCAAACAATTAAAATAAAGAAAATATTCCAAACATGTACCGTTGATGAAAATGAACAGACCCCAGTCACTTACTTCATTATGGTTTGCCTGTTGGTTTATCTTTAATTACTTGATTTTCATTTATTTTGATCGTGTTTTTTCCTTCCACTAATGTTCACTGAAATAATCGGATGACTGCTTTTCCAAAGAATGGTTATTTAGTTTTTTACTGTATGAATAATAACGAAGTGATAAATAAGTTAAAAAATGGTGTGCTTGTAATACACAGACCATAAGGGAAAATTATACACCGATACAAACACTAAATTGGAGACATCATTCCCTCGTGGAACATTTATATTATATTTTTAAAAATTTTATAGAAAATCTCATTACAGAGTCATCAAGAGTGTATGTGTGTGTAAACTCAAGCAGGCGTTAAAAATTAATTAGTAAGAAAAGTAATCATAATATGCATTTCAAGATGGAAAATTATTTTTCATAAAATTTGCTATTATTTGGATCACGTGTATAAGAATGGAAATACGTTTGAAAACATACAGGAAAATAATTTCTTTGGTGGATAATGTTTGTTGCTTGTGCATTTTGGAGAGAGAGAGAGAGAGAGAGAGAGAGAGAGAGAGAGAGAGAGACGTATGTATAAAAATCGACAGCTAACAAAATCAAACATTCATACATACAAACATACATACATACATACAAACATAAATAAATACATACATTATGTGTTTTGCTTACGCTCCTTGTATGACGTATTCGTTGAATGACCTTTTTCATAATCTTTACTATCATCCGTTATGTTAATTCCGAACTGCTTATTCGTATCTACTTATTGTATTCTTTCACCCAAATTCGTCTAGTTAGTTTTCTCTAGAAAAACTATTGGTGTCAGCTCTGTCTGTCCGTCCATAATTTTTCTGTCACTTTTTTGTCCCGCCCTCAGATCTTTAAAAACTACTGAGGCTAGGGCTGGGGTGGTACATGTTGATCATTCACCCTCCAGTCATCAAAAATGCCAAATTGCAGCCCTCTAGTCTCAACGTTAACCAACCTGAAAGTGAAATTTAGCCATAATCGTGCGTCTGGCAACGATATAGGACAGGCCACCACCGGGCCGTGGTTAAAG
>NC_089755.1:35642620-35647620 GCF_040412425.1 Macrobrachium rosenbergii
TTTAGATTGTTATTTCTCATACCATTTTATCGATACTTAGAAATCTGGCAGATCTCATTATCTTTTAACTTGAGAGAGAGAGAGAGAGAGAGAGAGAGAGAGAGAGAGAGATTTTCCTACGACTGTAAAGCTCTAGTTGTAGGTATCACGGGGACCGAAAAAGAGTAAAAACGGCCTGTGTTCATGAAGAGAAATTACGCAACGATTTAGAAATATAACATTCATATGCACGAAGCAATTATGAATTAATATTAATTTCCGTAATATGCGACACCTCAAACAAAGGATATACAACAGACATATATAAACGATGAGACTCGTATTGAAATCACGCGTACATAAATATGTTTCTCATCCAACACTTCCCCGATTAATATGGAACGTTCCCTATTGTCCGAAGAATTCTGGCAGACCTCGATAACCGATGAAAAGAATAATCCAAACGGTGCTTCGTACGTGTCCGTTTGCGTTCACTTTCATATCGGAATATTCATATAAATGAAACGTGAATGGGAGTATTAAATGCTGGTAAAGTTTAATATACAGTTTCTCTGAAGCAGAGCGTATACTGAAATATTAATTTGAAATCTAGTGTGATATGATTTTATTTCAGTTAGAGACTAAATGCTTAATAACATAAATGTAAAGGAAAATAGACGGTGATATTAGTCGTACCGTATTTTAGTTTACGAGTGATCACAAGTTTTTATTTACTTCAACCTTTAACCTAATATACGAACGAAATACATGATACTATCAACATTACCTTAAAATTCAAGTAAGATGTATGTCATGTTTGGTTATGCATGTATAAACACATACAGATTAAACGAGAGAGAGAGAGAGAGAGAGAGAGAGAGAGAGAGAGGAAATTTTGTGACTGACAAAACTGGTTATCATTCAATGCCCACATCCAAAATCAAGTAGTGTCTGTCATGTTTAAGTATGTTTACAGAACCATATATAGGCTAAACAGATTTTGTGAGAGAGAAGACTGTAGCAATCAATGTCATGAGATCAATGTCATGAGAGAGAGAGAGAGAGAGAGAGAGAAGAGAGAAGAAAAAAAAATTTTGTGACAACAAAACTGTATAGCAATCAATGTCATAGAGAGAGAGAGAGAGAGAGATTTTGTGAGAGTATAGATGTCATGAGAGAGAGAGAGAGAGAGAGAGAGAGAAAAAATTTTGTGATTGAACAACTTATACCAGTGTTAATCAGAGAGAGAGAGAGATCAGAGAGAGAGTTATAGAAGCTGTGGATGACGCGCGTCAAAAGCCGCTCTTTAAACAATAAAATCGAGGGCCAAAATTCACGTACTTACCCATTGTTTATTTTATCCATTTGTGTGTCATAAACAAAACCGCACTGAAAAATGCTCGCCATTTCCAGGAATTGATTTAATATCTGTATCCAAATATATATATATTCGTGACATGTAATTCCAAAATTCAAATCGAAATATCGAATAAAGATAACTCCATGCATAGCATTTGCTGTAAAATTAAATCATTCGAATATATATTTATATATATGTTGAAAATACAATGCACGGATCTGATGACGATATCGACAATTCATAACACTAGACTAAATAGGTTCAGAGGACTGAATTACATCAAAACGTAATACTCTACATTATGTCCATAGGATTTCATGGGATTTACATAGGAGCCTCGTGTCATTTACGTAGAATGCCGTGTCTTTTAAGTGAAACGTCGTGACATTTAGATAGAAATTGTCTTACATATAACGGCCTTTCCTTAAAATCCAAATTTGTTACATAATTGAAAATTACATCTAATACATAAGACTTGATGCCATAGTCGTAAAAATTTATTTAATCTTTTAGCCTCGTGTCATTTACGTAAGAATGCCGTGTCTTTTAAGTGAAACGTCGTGACCCCAAATTTGTTACATAATAGAAAATTACATCTAATAATTAAATTTAGCGTTACCTACACGTACACAAAAAATTTATAAATTTCTTAGTCAGTGACATGAAAGCTGATGAAAATCTTAGTCTTATTTCAGTGACACATTTTTATTCCAATAACATCTCATTTTATGCGACATAACTACTTGGATAAAACTGCTATTAAATATACCTGTATTTAAAAATAAAATCTTGACTACTTTCAGTAAATGATAAGAGATACAAAGAAAATACCTTCAAGCCCTATGTAAATGTGTAGAGATTTATATAAAATAAATGTCATTTATACATTTTTTAGTCATTAATGCCTGAGAGAATCTGGTATTCCCGAAAAACTGGTGATGAAAAGACAAACAGATACAGATAAAAAAGGGATGAGGAGAGAAGAAGCAAAACAAATTAATAAACGACAGAGATGATAAAACTAATATACTGACAACATATAAAAATAAATCGAGATAGATGTCAGATGGAGAGAGGTAAACATACATACATACATAATGTGTATATATATATATACACACATATATATATATATATATATATATATATATATATATTTATTTATTTATTTATAGATATAATGTATATATATTTTTGTGCGTATATATATATATATATATATATATATATATATATATATATATATATATATATATATATATATATATATATATATATATATATATATTATGTATATATACAAATATATAAATGTATATATATAAATATATATATATATATATATATATATATATATGTGTGTGTGTGTATGAATGTATGTTTGTATGCTTGTTTTATTCACCGACAAACCAGTCAATAACATGGGGTAAACAAACAACGGAAAAACCAAACCGATAAACAGAAATAAAAGACGGACACAGCGAGGGAAGGCAGAAGGACAATGGCGACATGCGATCTTTGTCCTCGAGACGTGACTCTCTCTCTCTCTCTCTCTCTCTCTCTCTCTCTCTCTCTCTCTCTCTCTCTCTCTCTCTCTCTCTCCGAGAGGAAAAATGTCCTCCATGAGCCTAAAGAGGCCACTACTTTTCTTGTTTTGAAATTCGTGTCGTGAGACGTCAGGCCGAAATAGCCCTTCAGAAACGGACTCATATGTTGTCCTTTTTCTTTGTGTGTTTTTTTTATTTTTTTACTTTTTCTGTTTTTTTTTCTCTTCTTCGCATGTCTCTCTTCGTGTTATTCCTTATATTTTGGGAATAAGTTTTCGATGGTGGTGGCACTTACAATGACTTGGGTATGATGGGAAATGTTTAGGCATAGCATGCATAAATAAATACACACACACACACACACACACACATATATATATATATATATATATATATATATATATATATAAAATAATATATACATACATTACATATGTAAATAAATACATATATATATATATATATATATATATATATACATATATATATATATATATATATATATATATATATATATAAATATACATATATACATTATGTGTGTGTTTGTGTGCATGAAACTAATAAAATTAAAAACTCACTTCTTTTTTATTAGTGACGTTTTTAATGAGAATGTCATACTACTGTATATGTTTGTAATTACCCAACTGATATATCTCTCAGTTTCAAATTACGATTTTAATACAACAAATTAAACTTGCCGTATCTCAGCACTTCAGATATTTCAAGTAGGCGTATGATTCATCATTTATTTATTATGTATGTATGTATGTATGTATGTATGTATGTATGTATGTATGTATGTATGTATGTATGTATTTCAAGTTGCTACTTTAAACACATGTAAAATATATGAATGAACATTGTATGTTTGTATATTTAAAAAAAACTGAATTTAAGCTTAAAGTATTTCATAATTAAAAATACGAATATCGGTATACACGAGAATAAAAAAAAATCCTCAGCTTTCTAGGAATCTTACATAACATATAATATGTGAAATGACTCTCCAAATCCCAAATATAAGCATTCCTAAAATCAAAAGTAATTATTCCTCACTGTATCCACAATATCCACAGCCCAAACAATCACAACCAGAAACGCACGATAACAAGATGTCGCCTTCATAACCCAACAATTATCAGTTCCAGTCGAGTATGCATGATAAAATGAATCCCCCCAACAGCATGTCGACAGATGCCACTAATACCGAAACTCAGTGGCCGACGAGATCCACGATTTCAACATTACTTAAAAAAAAAAACTTCAGGAAAAGGACATCGTTGATATTGTTACTGTAATTAAGTGAGCCATCGTCTAACCTGGTCAGTCCCGGGTGGAAAGTTAATAATGACGCTTAAGGACTGGTGGAAATCCTCCGCTCCAACTGCAATATTCTTCGGGAACCTGAGATGGTCTCTCATGAAAGATATTACATTTGCTCTCTCTCTCTCTCTCTCTCTCTCTCTCTCTCTGGGATTTCATTAATAGCGTCAACAGCTTTCTATGAGAGTTCAGGATTGAATTCCCTGCCCCCGCTTTCCCTTCGCTGAGAGTCGATTAACAATGTCAACAGCTTTCTATGAGCTCATGGTTCTCTCTCTTCTCTCTCTCTCTCTCTCTCTCTCTCTCTCTCTCTCTCTCTCTCTCTCTCTGAGATTCGATTGAAAGCTTTCTATGATTGGATAGTTGCATGGTGTTCTCTCTGTCTGTCTGTCTGTCTCTCTTTCTCTCTGTGTGATTCGATTTAAATCATGAGCTTTCAATGATTGGATAGTTGCATGGTGTTCTCTCTCTCTCTCTCTCTCTCTCTCTCTCTGAGATTCGATTTAAATCATGAGCTTTCAATGATTGGATAGCTGCATGGTGTTCTCTCTCTCTCTCTCTCTCTCTCTCTCTCTCTCTCTCTCTCTCTCTCTCTCTGAGATTCGATTTAAATCATGAGCATTCAATGATTGGATAGTTGCATAGTGTTCTCTCTCTCTCTCTCTCTCTCTCTCTCTCTCTCTCTCTCTCTCTCTCTCTCTCTCTCTCTCTCTGAGATTCGATTTAAATCATGAGCTTTCAATGATTGGATAGTTGCATGGTGTTCTCTCTCTCTCTCTCTCTCTCTC
>NC_089755.1:35652620-35695120 GCF_040412425.1 Macrobrachium rosenbergii
CTGTCTCTCCAAAAGTACTGGGGCTTTCATAAAGACAGTACCCGCGCTCTTTAGGAAGCCTTTAGAGAGAATTAATTGGACGGCGTGGTTAAATAAACGTGCACTTACTTATTACTACGCACATATACATACATACATACACACACACACACACATATATACATATACAGTATATATATATATATATATATAAATATATACAGTATATATATATACATATAATAATATGCATCTTGTATGTATAAAAGTGTCTATAATACTGTATATTCAGTATGTATATATATATATATATATATATATATATATATATATATATATATATATATATATTATATATAGTATATACATACATGTCTACTTATTTCCTATTCCTCATTTGCATAAACACGCACAACCTAGTTAGAGCAATTATCCTTTGATATTCCAATTCACATCATCATCCCCACATCAACACAGATACACACACACACACACACACACACACACACTCACGTGCGCGCGCGCTTGTGTGAGGAGACATGCATATCTATTAAAATCAAAAACTCTCATCTGCCATTAATTCGTAATGAATGAGCGTCATGAAACCGACATTCGCTCAGAAGTAAGAATGAGCGAGTATCCTTTGATATACCTAGCTCATTATAACGGCTAACTGACTGTCCCCTTCAAAAAAAAAGATTTAATGGCAGCAATTATTAGTGATAATGAGTGTATTTTGAACAGTATCGAGCAAGCTATTGGTTGATCAGTCCTGATTTTGATGACAGGGATGGCGCTCGCTATTCCGAGTGGTTTGATTTGATATTCAACATAAAATGGAAATGTTATTGTATCATACAAGCCAAACTATCAATGTTAAATTGAAATGTTATTATCATACGAGCCTAACTATCAACATTAATGGGTAATGTTATGAGTGCACTAGCCAAAATGTTTTTGTCATACGAGCCTAACTATCAACATTAATGGGTAATGTCATGAGTGTACTAGCCATAACTGTCATCAAGCCTAACTATCAACATTAAAGGATAATGTTATGAGTGTACTAGCCAAAAATGTTATTGTCATACGAGCCTAACTATCACCATTAAAGGGTAATGTTATGAGTGTACTAGCCAAAAATGTTATTGTCATACAAGCCTAACCATCAACATTAAAGGGTAATGTTAAGTGTATACAAAAATCATTGAGCCAACTATGCATTAAAGGGTAATGTTATGAGTGTACTAGCCAAAAATGTTATTGTCATACAAGCCTAACCATCAACATTAAAGGGTAATGTTATGAGTGTACAAGCAAAAACTGTCATTATCATACGAGCCTAACTATCAACATTAATGGGTAATGTTATGAGTGTACTAGCCAAAAACGTTATTGTCATACGAGCCTAACCATCAACATTAAAGGGTAATGTTATGAGTACACTAGCCAAAAACGTCATTACGAGTCTAACTATCAACGTTAAAGGGTGATGTTATGAGTGTAATAGCCAAAATACGACCTTAGTTAGGCAAGCAAATTGGTACAAGTCTAGGAAAGCAGCCTTGCAGAGGGCACATAAAAATACATTTAGAGAATAAACTGTACATTATACGAGAGTTAACAAAAGACGTCACAGAGTGATTTAACGACTGAAGAACTTATATAAATTTAACAAATAAATGAATGAAAGGATTTGAAAGGATCTAACAACTAAATAATTGAAATGTTATAACAATACTAAATAACTGAAAGGATTTAACAACTAAATAACTGTAATGGTCTAACATCTGAATACCTGAAAGGATTTAACAACTGAATGAATGAAAGGATTTAACAACTAAATAATTATAATGTTAACTGCCGAATAACTGAAAGGATTTAAAAATTAAATAAATGAAAGGATTTAACAACTAAATAATTAAAATGATTTAACAAATAAATAATGGAAAGGATTTAACAACTAAATAACTGAAAGGATTTAACAACTAAATAATTAAAATGATTTAACAAATAAATAATTGAAAGGATTTAACAACTAAACAATCAAGATGATTTAACAACTAAATAGCTGAAATGACTTAACAACTAAAGAACTGAAATGATTTAGCAACTAAAGAATTGAAAGGATTTAACAAATAAATTATTAAAAGGATTTAAGAACTAAATAACCGAAAGGATTTCACAAATAAATTATTGAAAGGATTTAACAGGTATTTAATCGAAATGAATTAACAACTAAATAACCGAAAGGATTTAACAACTGTATAACAGAAATAAGATTTAACCAACTGAAATGAGAATCATGCGAGTTTTGCCTTTGAAACTTTAAGTAGTGATCGAAGTACAGTAAGTGTAACACAGTTCATAAAACTGAGCTTCATTTTGTTCAGAACAAATGTGATTACCAATTTTCATATAAATCTACTTTATTCCTAGGCAATAGGGAACTGAAAATTGACTATTGCACGACGCTGTAAGCAGAAAAGGGGTGTGTATTTAAGGCGTTTTCCGGAATCAAAACAAACAAGTAAAATATGCGCCGAAGTTTCTTCTGGGCAATAATGTTTTCTGAACAGCCGCTACAGCGTATAATCAAGGCCACCGAAAATAGATCTATCTTTCGGTGGTCTCGGTATAATGCTGTATGAGCCGCGGCCCATGAAACTTTAACCACGAGCCGATGGTGGCCTGGCCTATATCGTTGTCAGAAGCAAGATTATGGCTAAATTTAACCTTAAATAAAATAAAAACTACTGAGGCTAGAGAGCTGCAATTTGATATGTTTGATGATTGGAGGGTGGACAGAAAAAGTGCGGACGTACAGACAAAGCCGGCACAGTAGTTTTCTTTACAGAAAACTAAAATTTCAGAAAATGATTTACCTTCTTTAGTATTAGTGAATTAGAAATGTACAAGAAGTGTACATAAACAAAACAAATAGATTTGATGGCAAATACTTTTCTCTGACAACTATAGACACTAAGTCATGTTCCAGTTCTAGTCTAGTATTGACATGAGTTATAAATATAGGAAATATTGCAAAGAGAAGACTTTAAACTCTACGACAACTTTCAGTGAATATAATTTGAGGATGATTTCATTAATATTAAAATAAGAAGTCCATGAGTCCTTTGTGTAGTATAAATATAATTATATAACGAAACAAACTTCCTACATCAATTAATATTGTTCTAACACCGGTTTAATGAAGTAATTAAATCAGTCAATCAATTTCTACTTAGAAAAAACTAAGTAAAGTTACTCCATCTCTTCTGTCCTTTATTCAAAATTTTAAATTTTGAAAAGTTTCATAATTTTCTTCTGAATATTCCCGGAGGTGAAGGAGAATCTTGACCTCTCTTGCGCCATAAAAAAAAAAAAACTTTCACAGCACAGGCTTTTTTTTACAGTCTATATTTCACCTCACTTCTGAGGAAAAAAACCCTCCCCCTTCTCACTTCAGCGACTTCCTAAAGTTAATATTCAGGGATCTTTCCTTGATAACTTTTGATATACTTCGTTGAAGGACGAAGGTTAGTAATAGTCGACAAATTACTTGAGATATACAATAAAAAAAACTTGTTCAAAAAGAATTGTAAGAAAAAATAAACTTCATGACATCAATCAGAGTAATGTTCTTGTTATAGTTATGCAAATGTATTGTTGCTGTTATTAAAATTGTTGTTATACTTTACAATCTGGATAGTTCACAGAAAAATCAATACATTTTTAGAAGCAATGGATAAAAAATATGATGATTCAGGCAAAAAAAAAAAGTTATATGTTAAAAAAGGAAGCTAAATTTACCGTCAACATTCAAGAACACCAGCAAAAAAGAGAAATGTGCCTTTGTCTCTTAAACCTATTTTCCGAGATTTAATGGAAGGAAATCGTTTCTATACCCGAACCATCTCTCACCAATCATCCCCCTTGCACCGAGATGATGACATGACAGAACGAACGCACGAACACAACAAGAGTATAATAATGATATGCACTACAATAACGAAAATAATAGCAACAGTAATCATCGTAACAAGTGCATAAAGTGGATGCTGAGAGGTCACGAATTCTAGACTCACGGCACGATGACCCTTAACGTATCATAAGCAAAAACCCAAAGAACTAATTATCAACACCAACACTCAAAGGGTGAACTCAAGTAACACACACACAGATATATAACATATATATATATATATATATATATATATATATATATATATATATATATATATATATATATATATATATATATATATATGTGTGTGTGTGTGTGTGTATTGTGATTAGAGTGAGAGAGAGAGAGAGAGAGAGAGAGAGAGAGAGAGAGAGAGAGACTCTGCGATCTAAAAGTGTACTATGAAGATAAAAAGACTCATAAACATATTATACATACATTTCAGACATATACTTGGAATACCAATGCTTCTGTATTCCTGATCACTGGTGAAATGTGGACGAAAGCTAAGTGACAAGAGTACTTGTATATGTAGGTGTGACCATACAAAATTGGTGGTACGTCGAGTCTGGTTGGAACACTTGCTGGAACACTTGCTTGAGAACACTTGCTTGAGAACAGGCCTTCTGACTGACTCGTCGGTGAATTCCGATTCCTAGTGTTTTCCAGAAAGGTTCATATTGTTAGTTCTGACTGATGATGGCAGATTCCAGAATTCGTTCGGGAAGCTACTTTTGAAAACCAGCTCGGCCTCACTCCAGGTTATGGCATGGCCATTATCCCTAAGTTGCACGAGAATCCTCGAACTCTCCGAAGCATATCGTACTGATCTTTTGTGCTGTACTCTATTATTCTTTATGAGATAGAGATACCTGTCTCCCCAACGTAAATTTCATTACAGTTACTGCATGGTATCCTAGGAATAAACACCGGCGTCTGCTTCTTTTTTAATTAATTATACATTAATGAATGAACTCCCAATGGATTTGGGATAATGAAAATTAAATTAATTGTTAGATTTGAGATGGCAAGTTGCTTTTTTTGGTGTTCTAGACGTAAGGAAGCTTTATTTTGTCGTTAAATTCTATGTGTTGGTGGTACCACTGTGCTATATTTTGTTCTCTTTGCTGATAGCCTTCTCGAAAACATATGCTGGGTAGAGTAATTGAGTTGGATGATGAAGGATCGCATCGAATTCTTTGTCCATATTCCTACGCGATTATATCCTAAGCGTTCTGAGAAATAAATTGCAGCCAGCCATGATCATTCCAGATACATGATGATAACTTAGGAAATGAATCTAGGAAACGGCGTATCTATTCTGTTCTCTTATGACTAACACATCTAGGAAAGGCAATTTACCGTCTTTTTCCCATTCTGTCTTAAATGTAATGGTCGGGACTAGCGAATTTAGCCTATTCAGACATTTCATTGAAATCTCCCCAGCTACTGTCCCAGAGTGTATCTAAGCCTGATCATATTCGGGGATGTGATAGGCGGCAAACTTCCCTCTTCAAGGGGGGACAGGGGGCTGCCATATTAAAGCAGAATTTTTGTTTATAAAACTTACCATTAAAAACAAAATCATTAGTTACACAGGTTAATTAGTTCGAGTGTTTGTCAATGCCCAGAGGAAAATGTTCATGTGGTTGAAACATCCTCTTTAGAAAAGACAACACATGTAGGCGATCGGGACTTCAGTCAACAACGATTCCACGCCTAAACTACGCATTTTGATGCTATTCCAGGGGATGTTTAAGCTATTGAATTTATGTATAGAATCCTCTGCGTATTTTACGTGGGAGGATGGGAAGGTTTCTAAGAAGGGTGATAATAGATCTGCCAGCCATTCATATAGTTTACACACGAAAGAACCTCTGCTGGATATTATGGGGCGTGGGGGAATTATATACTTACGTGTTTTTAGGCCATAAAAATAGGGGAGAGAGGGATTGATTGCCTTGAAAGATTCTAGGAAGTCGATATCCCGTTTTATTATGCCCTGGGGTTCTAACTGATTTATTGAACTGGGCAGCAATATTTGTTAGGATATGTTTTGTTCATTTTTCGTAGGTCTCCCCATCATTTAAAAGTTCTTGGGATTTACTAATGTGTCTTTTTATCTATAATTACTATCTTCCCGTCTTTATCAGATTTGGTAATGATGATGATAGCCTCCCTCTTCCGTAACATTAATATGGTTGTTTTGGAACCTGAATTAAATATGTAGATGATATCCTTGCATTCTTGGACACTAGTTTGGGAGATTTCAATTAATTTTTTAACAGACACACACACACATATATTATATATATATATATATATATATATATATATATATATTATATATATATATATATATATATATATATATATATATATATATATATATATATATATATATATATAATAGTTCCTCGTTGGACGAGTCAGTAGGGGTTCTCGTAGCACTTAGCTAAGCCTGAGTTCGAGTCTCCGACCGGCCAATGAAGAATTAGAAAGGAATTTATTTCTAGTGATAGAAAATTCATTTCTCGCTATAATGTGGTTCGGATTCCACAATAAATTGTAGGTCCGTTGCTAGGGAACCAACTGGTTCTTGGCCACGTACAATAGAATCCCTAATCCTTCGGGCCAGCCTAGGAGGGCTGTTAATCAACTCAGTGGTCTGGTTAAACTAAGGTATACTTAACTTATACATATATATATATATATATATATATATATATATATATATATAATATATATATATATATATATATATAGAGAGAGATAAGCTAACTGAGTGGGGAGGAAGCTAATTTATACAGATATTTCAGAAAATTAATTAAACTCGTATCAACATAAAAAAACGGAGTTATCTAAAAAAAAAACATATATCTTTGAATATCAGGTCTCGTATGAGACGAGAATATTGAAGTGGACAGACTGTACAAATGAGGTTGCACTTAAGAGGAAGGGGAACAGAGAGAGAGAGAGAGAGAGAGAGAGAGAGAGCACTGAACAAGTGACACAGAAAAAATGTGAATAAGGGGACCAGAGGAGCAGAAAAATTGGAAATATTGACAGCTACAGAAGACAAAAAATATAAAAATCCTCTGGCTTATGAAAATGAAATGGTTTAACAATGGATTAGATTATTATTGTGTGTATGTATGTATGTATGTATGTATGTATATATATATATATATATATATATATATATATATATATATATATATATATATATGTATTTATATATATATATGTATATATTTATATATGTATATTATACATATATATGTATATATTTATATATATATATATATATATATATATATATATATATATATAATATATATATATATATATATATATATATATATATATATATATATATATATATATATATATATATATATATATATATATATATTATTGTATACACACACACAAACACACACATCTAATCCATTGGTAAAACCAATTTATTTTCATAAGCCCAGAGGATTTTTATATTTTTTGTCTTTCTGTAACTGTCAATATTTCCAATTTTTCTTGCCCCTCTGGTCCCCTTATTCATATTTTTTACCAGTCTGTCTATTAATCGATTAATGTGTATGCACATAGAGAGAGAGAGATGGAGAGGAAGTGAATGAAACTCAGGTAAATATCTTACCAATAAAAATAAGAACTCATTTGCAATTACTGAGTAATTAAGTTTTCATTACAAAACTAATGAATCATTTATTCATTTAAATAATTCAAAGATATATCAAGCAAGACGAAAATTCCTTGGCCGATGTAAAATGAACAATATACTTTTATGAATGGTGATCATAAATTGCTACGTATTTTATCAGATTTTCTATGAGGCATTCGGTTGGCATTGCCAGAAATGGGATAAATTTGTGTGAAATAAATCACACGAAATACATAATCCCCCGTACAATAATAGGAATGGTAGATCTAAGTAGTAGCTCTGCGGCGGCGATTTCCCTCTAACTTGACTTTCTATAGTTTTTTAGTTGCTGTTTATGGATTTACCTTCAATTTTTGTCGCACGAATGTAATTAACCTGTAATTAACCCAGGGGTTTCCATACGCGATCTTCACAAGACAGACCCCGGGTACGTTTGTTTGGAACGGTTCATATCCCGTCCGGCAAGTGCAATAACATGTTAACGTATGGGTACCGCCGCCCCACCCCGGGCCAGTACTAAACACGGCGAAGGACATTCCATTTGGCCGACAACAAACAAATGCTCATACGGTATCAGAAGCCCTAAAAGTGTAGAAAAAACCAGTTTTCAAGGTAAAAATAGGCGTGGAGCTAATACTTAGAATTACCTAAGGTGTTCTTAGGCGTCGTCTACTGAGGAATTAACTTTGTGGTCCTTAAACTTAGCAGATATAATTTAAGTTGCATTAAAGCCAAAACTTTCGTGTTAAAACTTTTTAGTAAAATTTCAAACTTGCTTAAAATATCGACTTAAACATTAAAGTTTCATATCTGTTGACCTTTATTTGGTAATATATATCATTTGGTAATATATACGCTGTACAGAAACTCGATTGCGCCGAAGAGAATTCGGCGCATTTTTTACGTGTTTTTCCAACAGCCACAAGCTCCTTTAAAGTTCCTAATTTCATCGCACTTTCTGGATGCACCCATCACTACGAGCCTTGGACTCAAATGAAGAAACAAACGATAAAACCTCCATGGTAGGATTCGAACCCACGTAAAATAAGGCTTGCTAAATCTCATGGATTGACCCATGGCTTCCTCATCTTGTTTACAAAATAATAACAATAACAACACAGACCAAGCTGACCAGTTTCTGTGCTTGCATCGCATGAGTGCATATACAAGCAGAATGCCTGTACCATACCTTTTACGGTGGACCTGGTCAGGCATGTGAGTGGGCGTGTGATCTAACTAATGGTTGGCCCACACTACAGTAAAACATGTCATCAACTTTCCTCACACAATTCACAAACAGGTTGAAAACAAGTCAACGGCCTTGAGCAGAGAACGAACCTTTGGCAATTGCTTTGACAATCATGTGAGGCACTTATCAGGGCTCCCAATAATGAGTACTTTTAGAGATTAAAATGCAACAAAATCATTGTAGATTTATACATACAAATACAATAATGTGTATAAATATATACATACAGTATATACAGACAGATCCATGCATATAGATACATACATACATACATACATACATAAATGCATCTGCATTCAGGTGGTACATTTTAGTTTTCTGAAAAGAAAACTGTTGTGCCGACTTTGTCTGTCCGTTCGCACTTTTTTCTGTCCGCACTTTTTCTGTCCGCCCTCAGATCTTAAAAACTACTGATGCCAAATTGCAGCCCTCTAGCCTCAGTAGTTTTTTTTTTTTATTTAAGGTTAAAGTTAGCCATAATCGTGCATCTGGCAACGATATAGGCCATGCCACCACCGGGCCGTGGTTAAGGTTTCATGGGCCGAGGCTCATTTAGCATTGTACCGAGACCACCGAAAGACAGATCAATTTTCGGTGGCCTTGATTATACGTTGTACAGAAAACTCGATTGCGCCGAAGAAACTTCGGCGCATTTTTTACTTGTTTATTCTTGACTCTGTGTGCGCGTGTGTGTGTGTGTGTGTGTGTGTGTGTTTCCTTAAGTGTCTGTGTTCCTGCGCATAATTCTCTAATGCATTTCCATGAACATATTTATATACCAAACTCATCTCAATGAACTTCACCCAGACTCCCCCCCCTAACCCCCTTCTCTCTCCTCATACCGTTTTGGCATTTTAATTGTAACTGACATAGTTCAATTCCTTGTAAGCCTGACTTTAATCCGAACGGAAAATGAAAAAAGTTCGACATTTAAAACCTTTTGACGTTGTGGATATATTTGGACTTCCTGATTTTCCTTGTCGCCTGTCCCGTTGCAGTTCTACATAATAAGAGCTTCTTTATTTTGTTTAATTAATGTTTTTTCTTCTAATAACTGATCTCTTCTTCTTCCTCAATTTCCTATTATCTTCTGTTGCTCACTTCAAATGAACACCTTAATGTCCTTTGGGAGCTTGAATTTCAAGTCAGTGGCTCTTGTGGGTTTGTTCCATATGAATAGGGTTCATCTTCTAAATAATAATAATAATAATAATAATAATAATAATAATAATAATAATAATAATAATAACATATATAATTTATTTATACATATATATATATATATATATATATATATATATATATATATATTATATATATATATATATTATATATACACATATATACATATATATATATGTATGTATGTATGTATGTATGTATCTTAATTGCAAACAAAAGCCCTCTTAAGAGGGCACTGTAGCTATTACATTACCTAATATCTGGTAAAACGTGACCAGTAGATTCTACACACACACACATTCTACACACACACACACACACACACACACACACACACATATATATATATATATATATATATATATATATATATATATATTTATATATATATATATGTCCCCATAGAAACTACTGGTCACATTTTACCAGATACATAAATAGTATAATAACCACAATGCCCTCTTAAGAGGGCATTGTGGCTATTACAATTACATAAATATGTATATATATTACAGTTACATATATATATGTATATATGTATATGCTTATATATATATATATATATATATATATATATATATATATATATGTATATATATATATATGTATATATATATATATATATATATATATATAATACATACATACACATACATGCATACATAAATAGACTATGACGTTGATATATATTAGTGGTGAGTAAGTGAGAAAAAGGGATTTCTGAGTTTATATTCGTATAGTATATATATTATTATACTGTCATGATATTATACTATTATATTATTATTACACACACACACACATATATATATATGTATGTATGTATATATATATATATATATATATATATATATATATATATATAGAGAGAGAGAGAGAGAGAGAGAGAAGAGATACATACATAAATACATATTCGTATATACATAATAGATAGATTAATAGGTAGATGGAGTTAGCTATAGTGAACTGGGTATTAAACGATATATGTGGCTTAATACGATTATACCCCTGGAAGAGAATAATAGATAATGCGCATCTAGGAGAGACAAGGATTCGAAACTAAGATGAAAATGCAAGACAGAAACGCATTATACAGCAAGTGATGGGACATAGTCTCTGAATAAATCATGCCCAAACAGAAATGATATTGGCTGGAATGCGCTATAGGTTTACCTCTGTCATTTTTTAGGGTAAAAATTACAAGGAAATACAACTGAAAGTTTCATATTTGCTGAAGTATCAGACCAACAATGCCTTCTAGGCAAAAGGAATATGAGAGAGCCTTCGGGGATTCTGGAGGTTTCAAAGACGAAAGGAACGGGATAATAGGCGTTCAAGGAGTGTCTCCATGCCAGTATGTATGTCTGTCTGAAGCCTGGAATCGGTGACAAACGATTTTCCAGGAATCCGTCCTCAGAATCCGAAATTCCGTCCTCAGAATCCGGAATTCCGTCTTCAAATCCAAGAGTGGTCTGTGTCAGAAACAAAAAACTAAGGTTAGAGACAGGTCCTGTTATCTGCAGACATTACACAATGTTTATCGTAACGCTTACAGCAGTGTGCCTTAAAAGCATTCACAATCGCCATCGTTCTATTAGGGCTTTGTTTACTGGAATGAACCACTTCGCTCGTCTTGAAAGCGGTGTTCTGCACCAGCTTATTTGCTTGCGAGCAGTGTGTTTTGGACCTCAAAGGACGTTTGGACACCACATAATAAATTCTCCACCGTATTAAGGATTAGGATTAACTTCAAAACCATAGACTCTCTTTGCCCGTTGCAGGCCTTCGCTGGATATATTGTCCTTCTGCCCTCAGGTTGGAAGGTTTTTAAAAAAGTCAGACAGAACTACAACGGTGTGAAATCGTAGCGAAATCTGGAAAGGAGACTGGAAAAGTCGAGTCCAAACTTGGATTTCCCAGTTTCTTAAAACTCGTCTGAAGGGAAAAGGCTGGTATTGTCTGCCTGTATTCCGGAATGTGTTTGACGATTGGAGGAATTCTATTAATGTTGAGTTTGTTATATAATAAGAAAGAGGAAATTGACCCAAAAGATGAACAGCAAGAAGAAAATGCCTTCGAAGTAAACTGGTCGCCAATGGATAGTTGTTCTCTTGATGAAACTGTGGAAACAGTAGAGGAATGTCAAAATCTAACTGAGAAGAATTGTGACTCAAAAGAGAAGGAAAAATTACAGGAAATGGAGAAGTTGTTTGAGGAAGAAAAAATATTTTTCGAGAAAGGAAGGAGGAGTTGAAGTTGAGATAGACGCCTTTCTAATAAAATTTGTGACATCAGAAGGAGAGAGAAGCAGAGATTGAAAATGCGACCAAAACTGTTACTATCTTGAGGAAGTCAACAGCCAACATAAATCAGAGATTATCCGCCTCTCCAAGATGATTGGAACCGTTCAAAAAGAAAAGCAAGCGGTGACTGAAAGATCAATGAAAACTGTTAATAATCTTGTGCAGACTAATAAGGAACTGGAGGCAGAAGCTGACCTCGTCTACAGCGATTATCAAGCCCTTCAGAAACAAAGAGAGGAGGAGAAGGACAGTGCGAAGAAAACCATTTATGATCTCGAGACAATTAAAGACCAACTGCTGATGAAGTTGCCAATACAGAAGCATCGGCTGAACAATATCGAAGCGAAACCGAAGAAATGAAGAAATCGATTCGCCTGCTGACAGAAGAGCTGGAAAGGGCTAAGGAAAAAAACCGAGCCCAAATTGAGATTCAGTCCCAGCTATTGAAAGAGAAAAAAGCAAAGGGGAGGAGAGACGGAAAGTGCGGAGAAACCATTAATGATCTTGAGATAATTAAAGATCAGCTGCTGATGGAGATTGCCAATACAGAAGCATTGGTTGAGGAACAACGAAACGAAACCGAAGAAATGAAGAAATCACTTCGCCTGCTGAAAGGAGAGCTGGAAAGGGCTAAGGAAAAACCTGAGCCCAAATTGAGATTCAGTCCCAGCTATTGAAAGAGAAAGGAAATTTGCAAAAAAGCTATGAATGAACAAGGTCAAATTATCGAACAGATGTCTGAAGAGAACCGAAGATTGAAGAAAGAATTAATGGATGCAAAAATTAATGACTTTGTGAGAGGACGAACAAGCATGAGACACTAGTTACCGAGCTTCAGGCATTTAAGCAAATAGGGTCAGTGTTCTTGAAAATGCAACAGCAAGCAGAGAAATAGAATTAGGAGATACTGAAGATATAGTAAAAGTAGAAAATAAAGTAATAGAAGAAAGTAAAGGAGCAAATGCAAAAAGTCGACAGGCAAGAAATAGAAGAACCAAAAAGAAGAAGAGAAAATTGAAAAAGAATGTCTACCAGATGAAGATGAAGCTAGTTTAGAAACAGAAGAAACTTCCTCAGCAGAAGGCGACCAGGAGATAGAAAAGTGAGACTTAATGCCAGAATACCATTCCCAGGAAAGATGCCTCACAAGTTCCAAAGCACTGCCTAAGAGTCATCAAGCTAATAATGGGCAAAGGAAGACAAAAATTATTGTCTAACTATAGAAGAAAGACTGAAAGATAGAAAAGCCAAGAAGACAAAGGAGGAGCTGACAAGAAAGAAGCCGACAATGCTGACGCCTTTTGGGGGTGCCAAAAGCCCAAAAGACAAAAGAGATCAGCGAAACTGATCACGTTCGACCTTGAACCTGATCAGCCTGAGATGGAAGGAGGCATCTTCTCGGCCCTTTGAACCTGGAGGACATCCACCTCGACATGGCCCTACAAGACAAGACCAGGAGGACAATTGTATAATATTCAGGGGCAAAAGGTTCAATTGAAGAGGCTTTGGGAAATGGAAGGAGAAGTGACTACTGAACTGGATGTCCCTCAATGGAACTTCCACAAAGCCATCAATGGAATCCTTTAAAAATGGAGGTTTGAGGCACAGGGAGATCACCAAGCAAGTTCCTCTAGCATGGTTTCGCCATCAGCAAGATGCCAGGAGGTTTGAGGCATCTGTCTCCCTGATCACTATCACTGGTACTGTCCAGTATACCAAGTTCAACTAGCAGCTGGTCACATTGAACGTCATCATCACCTTTGCAGTGTTGGCCAAAGGCCTCCACGAATTACCTGTAGCTGCTGGACCAAGAAGGTTTTCCCCAGAATGTGCCCGCAACCTTAGCATCTATCTCCTGCTGATGATTGCTGCCCACCTTTTGAGTGTTGGTGGCTTAAGGAAATCTGAAAGTTGTTGAGCCCAAGGTTAAGGTTGGGTATACCAGTTCGAGAACGTAGGCAACCACTAGCATGGTAAGTTAATGCCTTCGTCATCGAAACCTGGATTTCTGCCCACCTTTTGAGTGTTGGCCAAGGCCTCCCGGCGAAATCTGTAGCAGTTGGGCCAACTTTAAGGTTGGGTATACCAGTTCGAGACGCGGTAGGCAACCTCTAGCATGATAAGTTAATGCCTTCGTCATCGAACCTGGATTGCTGCCCACCTTTTGAGTGTTGGCATAGGCCTCCAAGGAAATCTGTAGCAGCTAGGCCAACTTAAGGTTGGGTATACCAGTTTGAGACGTAGGCAACCTCTAGCATGGTAAGTTAATGCCTTCGCCATCGAACCTGGATTGCTGCCCACCTTTTGAGTGTTGGCCGAGGCCTCCATAAGGAAATCTGTAGCAGTTGGGCCAACAAGGTTGGGTATACCAGTTCGAGACATAGGCAACCTCTAGCATGGTAAGTTAATGCCTTCGTCATCGAACCTGGATTGCTGCCCACCTTTGAGTGTTGGCCTGGGTCTCCTTAAGGAAATCTACAGCTGCTGGGCCAACTTAAGGTTGGGTATACCAGTTCGAGCCATAGGCAACCTCTAGCATGGTAAGTTAATGCCTCCGTCATCAAACCTGGATTGCTGCCCACCTCTTGAGTGTTGGCCGAGGTCTTCTAAGGAAATCTGAAGCTGCTGGGCCAACTTAGGTTGGGTATACCAGTTCGAGACATAGGCAACCTCTAGCATGGTAAGTTAATGCCTCCATCATCGAACTTGGATTGCTGCCCACCTTTTGAGTGTTGGCTAGGTTTTTAGGAAATCTGTAGCTGCTGGGCCAGCAAGGTTGGGTATACCAGTTTGAGACATAGGCAACCTCTAGCATGGTAAGTTAATGCCTTCGCCATCGAACCTGGATTGCTGCCCACCTTTTGAGTGTTGGCCGAGGCCTCCATAAGGAAATCTGTAGCAGTTGGGCCAACTTAAGGTTGGGTATACCAGTTCGAGCCATAGGCAACCTCTAGCATGGTAAGTTAATGCCTCCGTCATCGAACTTGGATTGCTGCCCACCTTTTTGAGTGTTGGCCTAGGCCTCCCTTAAGGAAATCTGTAGCTGCTGGGCCAACAAGGTTGGGTATACCAGTTCGAGACATAGGCAACCTCTAGCATGGTAAGTTAATGCCTTTGTCATCGAACCTGGATTGCTGCCCACCTTTTGAGTGTTGGCCCAGGCCTCCTTAAGGAAATCTGTAGCAGTTGGGCCAACTTAAGGTTGGGTATACCAGTTCGAGCCAGGCAACCTCTAGCATGGTAAGTTAATGCCTCCGTCATCGAACTTGGATTGCTGCCCACCTTTTGAGTTTTGGCCTAACTCCTTAAGAAATCTGCAGCTGTTGGGCCAACTTAAGGTTGGGTATACCAGTTCGAGCCATAGGAACCTCTAGCATGGTAAGTTAATGCCTCCGTCATCGAACCTGGATTGCTGCCCACCTTTTGAGTGTTGGCCTAAGCCTCCTTGAAATCTGCAGCTGCTGGGCCAACTTAAGGTTGGGTATACCAGTTCGAGTCATAGGCAACCTCTAGCATGGTAAGTTAATGCCTCCGTCATCGAGCCTGGATTGCTGCCCACCTTTTGAGTGTTGGCCTAATCTCCTTAAGGAAATCTGCAGCTGCTGGGCCAACTTAAGGTTGGGTATACCAGTTCGAGACATAGGCAACCTCTAGCATGGTAAGTTAATGCCTACGTCATCGAACCTGGATTGCTGCCCACCTTTTGAGTGTTGGCCTAGGCCTCCTTAAGGAAATCTGTAGCAGTTGGGCCAACTTAAGGTTGGGTATACCAGTTCGAGACATAGGCAACCTCTAGCATGGTAAGTTAATGCCTTTGTCATCGAACCTGGATTGCTGCCCACCTTTTGAGTGTTGGCCTAGGCCTCCTTAAGGAAATCTGTAGCTGCTGGGCCAACTTAAGGTTGGGTATACCAGTTCGAGCCATAGGCAACCTCTAGCATGGTAAGTTAATGCCTCCGTCATCGAACTTGGATTGCTGCCCACCTTTTGAGTTTTGGCCTAAGCCTTCTTAAGGAAATCTGCAGCTACTGGGCCAACTTAAGGTTGGGTATACCAGTTCGAGCCATAGGCAACCTCTAGCATGGTAAGTTAATGCCTCCGTCATCGAACTTGGATTTGCTGCCCACCTTTTGAGTGCTGGCCTAAAGCCTCCTTAAGGAAATCTGCAGCTGCTGGGCCAACTTAAGGTTGGGTATACCAGTTCGAGCCAGGCAACCTCTAGCATGGTAAGTTAATGCCTCCGTCATCGAACCTGGATTGCTGCCCACCTTTTGAGTGCTGGCCTAGGCCTCCTTAAGGAAATCTGCAGCTGCTGGGCCAACTTAAGGTTGGGTATACCAGTTCGAGCCATAGGCAACCTCTAGCATGGTAAGTTAATGCCTCCGTCATCGAACCTGGATTGCTGCCCACCTTTGGAGTGTTGGCCTAGGCCTCCTTAAGGAAATCTGCAGCTGCTGGGCCAACTTAAGGTTGGGTATACCAGTTCGAGACATAGGCAACCTCTAGCATGTAAGTTAATGCCTCCGTCATCGAACCTGGATTGCTGCCCACCTTTGAGTGCTGGCCTAAGCCTCCTTAAGGAAATCTGCAGCTGCTGGGCCAACTTAAGGTTGGGTATACCAGTTCGAGCCATAGGCAACCTCTAGCATGATAAGTTAATGCCTCCGTCATCGAACTCTGGATTGCTGCCCACCTTTTGAGTGTTGGCCTAGGCCTCCTGAGGAAATCTGTAGCAGTTGGGCCAACTGAAGGTTGGGTATACCAGTTCGAAATAGGCAACCTCTAGCATGGTAAGTTAATGCCTTCGTCATCGAACCTGGATTGCTGCCCACCTTTTGAGTGTTGGCCGAGGCCTCCATTGAAATCCCAGCAGTTGGGCCAACTTAAGGTTGGGTATACCAGTTCGAGCCAGGCAACCTCTAGCATGGTAAAGTTAATGCCTTCGTCATCGAACTTGGATTGCTGCCCACCTTTTGAGTGTTGGCCTAAGCCTCCTTAAGGAAATCTGTAGCTGCTGGGCCAACTTAAGGTTGGGTATACCAGTTCGAGCCATAGGCAACCTCTAGCATGGTAAAGTTAATGCCTCCGTCATCGAACCTGGATTGCTGCCCACCTTTTTTGAGTGTTGGCCTAGGCCTTCTTAAGGAAATCTGTAGCTGCTGGGCCAACTTTAAGGTTGGGTATACCAGTTCGAGGCATAGGCAACCTCTAGCATGGTAAGTTAATGCCTCCGTCATCGAACTTGGATTGCTGCCCACCTTTTGAGTCTTGGCCTAGGTCTTCTTAAGAAAATCTGTAGCTGCTGGGCCAATTTAAGGTTGGGTATACCAGTTCGAGACATAGGCAACCTCTAGCATGGTAAGTTAATGCCTGTCATCGAACCCTGGATTTCTGCCCAACTTTTGAGTGTTGGCCTAGGCCTCCTTAAGGAAATCTGTAGCTGCTGGGCCAACTTAAGGTTGGGTATACCAGTTCGAGACATAGGCAACCTCTAGCATGGTAAGTTAATGCCTTTTGTCATCGAACCTGGATTGCTGCCCACCTTTTGAGTGTTGCCTGTTTCTTAAAAATTGAGTGTTGGGCCAACTAAGGTTGGGTATACCAGTTCGAGAAGGAAATCTGTAAGTTGTTACCTTCAAATCTCGCTGGGGCCACCTTTTAAGTGTTGGGGTATACCAGTTGGAGCCTTGGAGTTGGGTAACCAGTTAGAGCCTAGCAACCTCTAGCATGATAAGTTAATGCCTCTGTCATCGAACTTGTATTGCTGCCCATCTTTTGAGTGTTGGCCTAAGCCTCCTTAATGAAATCTGCAGCTGCTGGGCCAACTTAAGGTTGGGTATACCAGTTTGAGACATAGCAACCTCTAGCATGGTAAGTTAATGCCTCTGTCATCGAACCTGGATTGCTGCCCACCTTTTGAGTGTGTTGGCCTAGGTCTTCTAAGGAAATCTGTAGCTGCTGGGCCAACTTAAGGTTGGGTATACCAGTTCGAGACATAGGCAACCTCTAGCATGGTAAGTTAATGCCTCCGTCATCGAACCTGGATTGCTGCCCACCTTTTGAGTGTTGGAACTCCTTTAGGAAATCTGTAACAGTTAGGCCAGCAAGGTTTTAAGGAAATCAGTAGCATGCTGGGCCAACCTGGATTTCTGCCCCACCTTTTAAGGTTGGGTATGCTGGGCCAACAATTCGAGACATAGGCAACCTCTAGCATGGTAAGTTAATGCCTCCTGTCATCGAACCTGGATTGCTGCCCACCACCTTTGCCAACTGGAGGTTGGCCCATGGCAACCTCTCCTTAAAAAATTCTGCCCACCTTTTGAGTGTTGGCTAGGCCAATCTTAGCTTTGGGCCAACTGAAGGTTGGGTATACCAGTTCGAGCCATAGGCAACCTCTAGCATGGTAGGTTGGGTATGCCAGTTAATGCTTTCGTCATCAGACCTGGATTTCTGCCCACCTTTTGGTGTTGGCCGAGGCCTCCTTAAGAAATCTGTAGCTGCTGGGCCAACTTAAGGTTGGGTATACCAGTTCGAGACATAGGCAACCTAGCTTGTTAATGCCTCCGTAACCTGGTTAATGCCTTTTGAGTGTTGCCTTATTGAACCTGGATTGCTGCCCACTGAAGGTTGGTATACCAGTTTTAAGAGTTGGCTGAGGCCTCCTTAACCTGAAAATGCCCACCTGTTAGCTGCTAAGGAAATGTGTAGCAGGGCCACTTAAGGTTGGGTATACCAGTTCGAGACGAGGCAACCTCTAGCATGGTAAGTTATGCCTCCGTCATCGACCCTGGATTTCTGCCCACCTTTCATTGAATCTGTAGATTGCTGCCCAGGTTTTGATACCAGTTTGGGCAACCTCTAGCGAGGCCCTGTATCATTGAACCTGGATCTGTTGGCCTATCTCCTTGAAATCTAGCAGGGCCAACTTAACGTTGGGTATACCAGTTCGAGACGTAGGCAACCTCTAGCATGGTAAGTTAATGCCTCCGTCATCGAACCTGGATTGCTGCCCACCTTTTGAGTGTTGGCCTCAGGCCTTCTTAAGGAAATCTATAGCTGCTGGGCCAACAGGTTGGGTATACCAGTTCGAGCATAGGTAACCTCTAGCATGGTAAGTTAATGCCTTGTCATCGAACCTGGATTTCTGCCCACCTTTTGAGTGTTGGCCTAAGACTCCTTAAGGAAATCTGCAGCTGTTGGGCCAACTTAACGTTGGGTATACCAGTTCGAGCCATGGGCAACCTCTAGCATGATAAGTTAATGCCTTCGTCATCGAACCTGGATTGCTGCCCACCTTTGAGTATTGGCCCAGGCCTCCTTAAGGAAATCTGTAGCTACTGGGCCAACTTAAGGTTGGGTATACCAGTTCGAGACATAGGCAACCTCTAGCAAGGTAAGTTAATGCCTCCGTCATCGAACCTGGATTGCTGCCCACCTTTTGAGTGTTGGCCTAGGCCTTAAGGAAATCTGTAGCTACTGGGCCAACTTAAGGTTGGGTATACCAGTTCGAGACATAGGCAACCTCTAGCATGGCTTAATGCCTGTGTCATCAACCTGGATTTCTGCCCACCTTTGAGTGTTGGCCTAGGTCTTCTTAAGGAAATCTGTAGCTGCTGGGCCAACTTAAGGTTGGGTATACCAGTTCGAGACACGTAAGTTAAGGTCATCCTCTGGATTTCATACCTCTTGAGTGTTGGCCTGGCCTCATTGAACCTGGTATTTCAGCCCAACCTTGGTGCTGGCCTAGGCCTCTCTTAAGAAAATCTATAGAACCTGTGGCCAACTTAAGTGTTGGCCCTTTCTCTTTAAGTTCAAGACGTAGGCAACCTCTAGCATGGTAAGTTAATGCCTTCGTCATTGAACCTGGATTTCTGCCCACTTTTTGAGTGTTGGCCTAGGCCTCCTTAAGGAAATCAGCAGCAGTTGGGCCAACTTAAGGTTGTGTATACCAGTTCGAAACGTAGGCAACCTCTGTGGTGTTAGCATGGTAAGTTAATGCCTGTCATCAGACCTGGATTTCTGCATCCACCTTTTGAGTGTTGGCCTAGGGCTTCTTTTGGGATATCTGTAGCTGCTCAGGGCCAACTAAGCATGGCCAACTTAGGTTAGGTATACCAGTTCGAGACGTAGGCAACCTCTAGCATGGTAAGTTAATGCCCCGTCATCGAACCTGGATTTTTGCCCACCTTTTGAGTGTTGGCCTAGCCTTCAAGAAAAATCTGTAGCTGTTGGGCCAACTTAAGGTTGGGTATACCAGTTCGAGACCTAGGCAACCTCTAGCATGGTAAGTTAATGCCTCCCGTCACTGAACCTGGATTTCTGCCCACCTTTTGGTGTTGGCCTAGGCCTCCTTAAGAAATCTGTAGCATGCTGGGCCAACTTAAGGTTGGGTATACCAGTTTGAGACCCTAGGCAACCTCAGCATGGTAAGTTAATGCCTCCGTTATCGAACGTGGATTTCTGCCCACCTTTTTGAGTGTTGGCCTAGGCCTCCCTTTGGAAATCTGTAGCTGCTGGAGCCAGCTTAAGGTTGGGTATACCAGTTCGGAGGTAGGCAACCTCTAGCATGGTGTTAATGCCTTCGTCATTGAACCTGGATTTCTGCCCACCTTTTGGGTGTTGGCTGAGGCCCCTAAAGAAATCTGTAGCATTTGGGCCAACTGAAGGTTGGGTATACCAGTTTGAGACGAGGCAACCTCTAGCATATAAGTTAATGCCTCCGTCGTCGAACCTGGATTTCTGCCCACCTTTTGAGTGTTGGTCTAGGCCTTAATGAAATCTGCAGCTGCTGGGCCAACTTAAGGTTGGGTATACCAGTTCGAGAGGTAGGCAACCTCTAGCATGGTAAAGTTAAACCTTCACTGTCATTGAACCTGGATTTCTGCCCACCTTTGGGTGTTGGCCTATAGCCTCCTTAAGGAAATCTGTAGCTTTGGCCAACTTAAGTTTGAGTATGCCAGTTTGAGACGTAGGCAACCTCTAGCATGGTAAGTTAATGCCTCCGTCATCGTGACCTGGATTTGCCCAGTTTTTGAGTGTTGGCCTAGGCCTTCCCAAGGAAATCTATAGCTGATGGGTTCAAGGTTGGGTATACCAGTTTGAGACATAGGCAACCTCTAGCATGGTAAGTTAATACCTTGTCATTGAACCTGGATTTCTGCCCACCTTTTGGGTGTTGGCCTAGGCCTCATAAGGAAATCTGTAGTAGTTGGGCCAGCTAAGGTTGGGTATACCAGTTCGAGACGTAGGCAACCTCTAGCATGATAAGTTAATGCCTCCATCATCGAACCTGGATTGCTGCCCACCTTGAGTGTTGGCCTAGGTCTTCTTAAGGAAAATCTGTAGCATTTTGGGCCAACTTAGGTTGGTATACCAGCTCGAGACATAGGCAACCTCTAGCATTTATAAGTTAATGCCTCTACCTTCATCGAACTTGGATTGTTTGCCCAAGGTCTTTGAGAGTGACACAGCATGATAGTTAATCTTCTTAAGGAAATCTATAGCTGCTGGGCCAACAAGGTTGGGTATACCAGTTCAAGACATAGGTAACCTCTAGCATGGGAAGTTAATGCCTTCATTGAACTTTGGATTGCTGCCCACCTTTTGAGTATTGGCCTGGAGCCTCCTTAAGGAAATCTGCAGCTGCTGGGCCAACTCTAAGGTTTCTCTATACCAGTTCTGAGCCATAGGCAACCTCTAGCATGGTAAGTTAATGCCTCCGAACCTCATCGAACTTGGATTGCCTAAGGATAAGGATTTTGAGTTTTGGGCCAGTTTTCAGGCCTCTAAGAAATCTGTAGCTGCTGGGCCAACTTAAGTGTTGGGTACACCAGTTCGAGACATAGGACCTTTAGCATGGAAAGTTAATGCCTCTTCGTCATCGAACCTGGTTTCTGCCCACCTTTTGAGTGTTAGCCTTGGCCTCCTTAAGGAAATCTTTAGCTGCTGGGCCAACTCAAGGTTGCAGTTACCAGTTCGAGACGAAGGCAACCTCTAGCATGGTAAGTTAATGCCTTCGTCATTGAACCTGGATTTCAGCACACCTTTTGGTGTTGTCCTAGGCCCTTGTTCAGTAGCAGTTGGGCTAACCTCTTTAATGTTGGGTATACCAGTTCGAGATGTAGGCAACCTCTAGCATGGTAAGTTAATGCCTTTGTCATCGAACCTGGATTTCTGCCCACCTTTGAGTGTTGACCAAAGCCTTCCTAAGGAAATCTGTAGCTGCTTGGGCCAACTTAAGGTTGGGTATACCAGTTTGAGACATAGCAACCTCTAGCATGGTAAGTTAATGCCTCTGTCATCGAACCTGGATTTCTGCCCACCTTTGAGTGTTAGCCTAGGCCTTCCACTGGGAAATCTGTAGAGTTGGGCCAACTTAAGGTTGGGTATACCAGTTGAGACATAGGCAACCTCTTCTAGCATGGTAAGTTAATGCCTTCGTCATTGAACCTATTTCTGCCCACCTTTTGAGTGTTGGCCTAGGTCTCCTAAGAAAATCTGTAGCTGCTGGGCCAACTTAAGGTTGGGTATACCAGTTTGAGACATAGGCAACCTCTAGCATGGTAAGTTAATGCCTCCCGTCATCGAATTGGATTTCACCCTCCTTTTTGAGTGTTGGCCTGGTATACCCGTTAAAGCAGAGGCAACCTCCTTAAGGAAATCTGTAGCAGTGTGGGCCAACTTCAAGGTTGGGTATACCAAAATTTTTAGGCAACCTCTAGCATGGTAAGTTAATGCCTCCGTCATCAAACCTGGATTTCTGCCCAACTTTTGAGTGTTGGCCTAGGCCTCCTTAAGGATTTCTGTAGCAGTTGGGCCAACTTAAGGTTGGTTATACCAGTTCGAGAGTAAGGCAACCTCTAGCATGGTAAGTTAATGCCTCCATCATCAAACCTGGATTTCTGCCCACCTGATGAGTGTTGGCCAAGGCCTCCATAAGGAAATCTGTAGCAGTTGGCCAATTTAAGGTTGGGTATACCAGTTCGAGACAAGGCAACCTCTAGCATGGTATAAGTTAATGCCATCGTCATTGAACCTGATTGCTGCCCATTTTTGAGTTTTGGCCTAGGCCTCCTAAGGAAATCTGTAGCAGTTGGACCAACTTAAGGTTGGGTATACCAGTTCGAGACATAGGCAACCTCTAGCATGGTAAGTTAATGCCTTCGTCATCGAACCTGGATTGCTGCCTCACTATAAATGTGTAGCACTTTGAGTGTTGGACGAGGCCTGCTTAGGACTCCTTTATAGATATCTGTATAATATGAGACATAGGCAACCTCTATGTAATAATAAGCCTGGGTACACCTTTTAAGTGTTGGTTAATAATCTTGCCAAGGTTGGGTATACCAGTTCGAGACGTAGGCAACCTCTGCATGGTAAGTTAATGCCTTTGTTATTGAACCTGGATTGCTGCCCACCTTTTAAGACTTGTTAATGAAATCTGTAGCTGCTGACCAGCCAGGTTGGGTATACCAGTTCGAGCCAGGCAACTTCTAGCATGGTAAGTTCTGTCATCGAACTTGGATTTGCCCACCTTTTGAGTGTTGGCCTAGGTCTTGTCAAGGAAATCTGTAGCTGCTGGGCCAACTTAAGGTTGGGTATACCAGTTCTGAGCCATAGGCAACCTCTAGCATTGTATTAATGCCTCTGTCATCAAACTTGGATTTCTGCCCATTTTTTTGAGTGTTGGCCTAGGTCTTCTTAAGGAAATCTATAGCTGCTAGTTTAAGCAATTAAGGTTATAATTATACCAGTTCAGAATATAGGTAACCTGTAGCATGAAGAATTAATGCCTTCATCGGACTTAATATGCTGCCCACCTTTTGAGTGTTGGCTTAAGCCTCTAAAAGGAATTTGCAGAAGGCAAAATATCTTAAAAACTAAGGTTGTTTAATGCCAGTTCGAGCCATAGTGCAAACTCTAGCATGGTAATGTTAATGCCTGACTTCATCGAACTTGGATTGCGTTTAGTTTTGAGTGTTGGCCAGGTCTTCTTAAATGAAATCTGTAGCTGCTGGGCCAACTTAAGGTTCCTCAGTTTACCAGTTCGAGACATAAGGCAACCTCTAGCATGGTAATCGCGTTAATGCCTCCATCATCGAACTTGGATTGCTGCCCAACTTTTGAGTGTTGGCCTAGGTCTTCTTAAGGAAATCTATAGCTGCTGGGCCAACTTAAGGTTGGGTATACCAGTTCAAGACATAGGTAACCTCTAGCATGGTAAGTTAATGCCTCCTTCATCGAACTTGGAATTGCTGCCCACCTTTTGAGTATTGGCTAAGCGATGGCTCCTTAAGGAAATCTGCCTTTTTGGGTATACCAGTTGGCCATAGGCAACCTCTAGCATGGTAAGAAGTTAATGCCTTGTCATTGAACCTGGATTTCAGCACACCTTTGGTGTTGTCCTGGGCCTCCTTAAGAAAAATCTGTAGCTGCTGGGCCAACTTAGGTTGCATACCAGTTCAAGACGAAGGCAACCTCTAGCATGGTAAGTTAATGACTTTGCCATTGAAAGATTTCTGCCACCTTTTGAGTGTTGGCCTAGGACTCCTTAAGGAATTCAGTAGCTGCTGGGCCAACTTAATGTTGGGTATACCAGTTTGAAACGTAGGCAACCTTTAGCATGGTAAGTTAATGCCTCTGTCATCGAACCTGGATTTCTGCTCATTTTTTGGAGTGTTGGCCTAGGGCTTCCTAAGGAAATCTGTGGCTGCTGGGCCAACTTAAAGTTGGGTATACCAGTTCGAGACATATGCAACCCTCTCTAGCATTGTGAAATTAATGCCTCCCGTCAGAAAGAACTTGGATTTTCTGCCCACCTTTTGAGTGTTGGCTAGGCCTACTCCAAGGAAAATGTACCTGATGGCCAACTTAAGGTTGGAGTATACCAGTTCGAGCCTAGGCAACCTCTTAGCATGGCAAGTTAATGCCTCTGTCATTGAACCTGGATTTCTGCAAGATCCACCTAACAGAGTGTTGGCCTAGGCCTCTTTAAGAAAATCTGTAGCAGTTGAAGGCCAGGTAGAGGTTGGGTATACCAGTTTGAGACATCTGGAACCTCTAGCATGGTAATTTAATGCCTCCCGTCATCGAACCTGGATTTCTGACCACCTTTGAGTGTTGGCTCAGGCCTTCCTAAGGAAATCTCCAGCTGCCAGCCAACTTAAGATTGGGTATACCAGTTCGAGACATAGAGCACACCTCAGCATGCCAGTCAGGATTAATGCCTCCACCATCAAACCCTGGATTGTCTGCCCATTAATTTGGATAATAGTGTTGGCCAAGGCCTCTTAAGGAAATCTTTAGCTGCTGGGCCAACTTAAGGTTGGGTATACTCAATTTGAGGTAGGCAACCTCTAGCATGGTAAGTTAATGCCTGTCATCGAATCTGGATTGCTGCCCACATTTTGAGTGTTGGCCAAGGTCTCCATAAGGAAATCTGCAAGAGTCTGGGCCAATTAAGGTTGGGTATACCAGTTCGAGACGTAGGCAACCTCTAGCATGGTAAGTTAATGCTCCGTCATTGAACCTGGATTGCTGCCCACCTTTTGAGTGTTGGCCTAGGCCTCCTTAAGGAAATCAGAAGTTGCTGGACCAACTTAAGGTTGGGTATACCGGTTTCGAGCCATAGGCAACCTCTAGCATGGTAAGTTAATGCTCTGTCATTGAACCTGGATTGCTGGCCACCTTTTGGTGTTGGCTAGGTTTCCTTAAGGAAATCTGCAGTTAGCTGCTGGACCAACTTAAGGTTGGGTATACCAGTTCGAGACGTAGGCAACCTCTAGCATGGTAAGTTAATGCCTTCGGCATCGAACCTGGATTGCTGCCCACCTTTTGAGTGTTGGCCGAGGCCTCCTTAAGGAAATCTGTAGCTGCTGGGCCAACTTAAGGTTGGGTATACCAGTTCGAGACATAGGCAACCTCTTGCATGGTAAGTTAATGCCTTCGTTATTGAACCTGGATTGCTGCCCACCTTTTAAGTGTTGGCCGAGGCCTCCTTAAGAAAATCTGTAGCTGCTGGATACACTTAAGGTTGGGTATACCAGTTCGAGACGTAGGCAACCTCTAGCATGGTAAGTTAATGCCTTCGTCATTGAACCTAGATTGCTGCCCACCTTTTGAGTGTTGGCCGAGGCCTCCTTAAGGAAATCTGTAGCTGCTGGACCAACTTAAGGTTGGGTATACCAGTTCGAGACGTAGGCAACCTCTAGCATGCTAAGTTAATGCCTCTGTCATTGAACCTTTGATTGCTGCCTGTTTTTGAGTGTTGGCCAAGGCCTCCAGTTAGCGAAATCTTTGCCTGCATGCTGGACCAACTTAAGGTTGGGTATACCAGTTTTGAGACATAGGTTAGTTTACCAGCCTCTAGCATGTAGAGTTAAAGCCTTCTGTCATCGAACCTGGATTGTTGCCCACCTTTTGAGTGTTGGCCTAGGTTTCCTACAAATCTGTAGCAGTTGCGCTAACTTAAGGTTGGGTATGCCAGTTCGAGACGTGCAACCTCTAGCATGGTAAGTTAATGCCTCTGTCTTCGAACCTGGATTTCTGCCCAGCTTTTGAGTGTTGGCTAGGCCTCCTTAAGGAAATCTGTAGCAGCTGGGCCAACTCTAAGGTTGGGTATACCAGTTCGAGATGTGGTGCAACCTCTAGCATGGTGTTAATGCCTCTGTCATCGAACCTGGATTTGCCCACCTTTTGAGTGTTGGCCGAGGCCTCCTAAGGAAATCTGTATTGCTGGACCAACTTAAGGTTGGGTAGCATACCAGTTCGAGACGTAGGCAACCTCTAGCATTGTAAGTTAATGCCTTCGTCATTAAACCTGGATTTTCTGCTCACCTTTTGAGTGTTGGTCTAGGCCTCCTAAGGAAATCTGTAGCAGCTGGGCCAACTTAAGGTTGGGTATACCAGTTCGAGACGTAGGCAACCTCTAGCATGGTAAGTTAATGCCTTCGTCATTAAACCTGGATTTCTGCCCACCTTTTGAGTGTTGGTCTAGGCCTCCTTAAGGAAATCTGTAGCTGCTGGACCAACTTAAGGTTGGGTATACCAGTTCGAGACGTAGGCAACCTCTAGCATGGTAAGTTAATGCCTTCGTCATTAAACCTGGATTTCTGCCTTTTGAATGTTGGTCTAGGCTTCCTTAAGGAAATCTGTAGCAGCTGGGCCAACTTAAGGTTGGGTATACCAGTTCGAGACGTAGGCAACCTCTAGCACGTTAAGTTAATGCCTTCGTCATCGAAACTGGATTTCTGCCCACCTTTTGTGTACTGGCATAAGGCCAGCTTAATCCTTCATTGTTATAGTTGGCGGGTGCTGTATCTCCCTGCAAGACATGACTGGGCTGCTTTGGTCTTGGTTTTTGGTGGGAGGGGAGGAGGGAGGGGGTCGTGGGTGCCATGTCCTTCCCTATTTTCACAAATACGGAAAGGCTAAACCCATTTGATGAGTTTTTTGCGAGGGCGAACTCTTCCAATAATAAACGTCGTTGCACAGATATGTCCTGCGACAAGGCAGGTGTTAAAAGAGGGATACTAATCATTTGAGTCCATTCAAAAACGTTCCTCCCTCAGGTCAAATTAGAAAGTGAAGATTTGATACAATTCATTTTTAAATACAATATTATGCCTGCGACGCAAACAGTTTCTAGCCATTTCTTTATGTGAACAGCACATAAATCAAAGAAACTTATTTGAAAATATGAGTGAAAACAATAGTGATGTGTGTTTCTCGACCTGTTTTATCTCCCAAGTTAAATTGTATATCTTCTGTTGTGTTCGTTGTTATAAAAGCTATTAATTGATATATATATATATATATATATATATATATACGAATTAATGTTTTATCGAACATAGTTTTATAACAACGAACTCAACCCAGAAGAGCTCATACAATTTAACTTGAGAGCATAAACCCAAGGTCGAGAAACACCACATCACTATTGTTTTCACTCGCTATTTTCCCTAAGGTAGGACAACGTTTATGTGCTATTCACATAAAAGAAATTGCCTGAACTGTTTTCGTCGTAGGCCTAATATTGTATTTAACATGAACTGTATCAAATCTTCACATTTTAATTTGACCCCACAAGGGAGGAACGTTTTTGGAATGGACTCAAATTATCAGTATCCCTCTTTAATATACCCGCTTTTGTTGCAGGACGTAACAGTGCAACAACGATTATTATTGTCAGGAGGTTTCGCCCTTGCCAAAGGGCTCATCAGGTGGGTTTAGCCTTTCTGTAAATATATATATATATATATATATATATATATATATATATATATATATATATATATATATATATATATATGTGTGTGTGTGTGTGTGTGTATGTATATATATATGTATATATGTATGTATATATATATATAAGTATATATATATATATATATATATATATATATATATATATATATATATATATATATATATATATATATTACACATGTAAATGTATTTGTGTGTGTGTATTTATGTATGTATATACACGCACACAGCGTAGAGACAGAGAGAGAACCTCCTTCTTCAGCAGAGAGAGAGAGAGAGAGAGAGAGAGAGAGAGAGAGAGAGAGAGAGAGAGAGAGAGAGAGAGAGAGAGAGCACCAGTTATGACAGCAATGCCCCAGACAAGACTGATGATAAGTCTCACTTATCCTTTAAAAGCTGAGATGAAGGAAAGAATTACTATCCTTAAAAAGCTGGAGATGAAGTAAAGAAATACAAAGAGACTTAAGGGAAAGACTCAGTTTCTTCTTCTCTCAAGAATTTCTTATGAAATAAAGAATTTAATGTATTAATTCCCCGTAGATATTCTGAGGAGATCACAATGACTATGAGACGAGGGTAAGGTGACCTCTGTTCTGAATATGCTAAAGAGAACAAAGAACTATTTACAAATTTTCTTTTCTTTTCGATAAATGGTTAACATTAACATTTACCCCGTGAACTCTACTGCATTATAACTCATAATATTTTGCTATTGACCTTAAATTACACTCAAATTACGTAAATAGTAAGTAGCATTATATACAGTTTTCAAAAGATTATTCTATTTTAATATACAAATGGTGTCTTAATGATATATTGGCATTTGACTACAGTAACCATCGAAACAAGGTGATAAATACTGTGACGTCAGAAATCCATGAACGTAAATCCTGGTGTCTACTCAAGAGCCGTCCGGAAGGGAAGAAAAGATCAAAGTAATTTTAAGAGATAAAAGTAATGAAAAGTGCGTCCTAATATCTTGCGTAGTATTTGCTTTGCAAGGGAAAATTGTTCAAGGAATGCGAGCGGGTAACCTGTACGAACTAGTCCGAAGGATGCAAAAAAAAAAAATGGATTAACTCATGAAAAAGGTGTTTTTGATGTAGTTGATATACATGGATGTCGATGGTATAGCTGTGTTTTGGGGAAGGAACTAAGATCATCGTTCACCGATTACAGAACCATCAGAGAAATTTGTCTAACTTCGGATACGCAGTATAAACTTCCTTTGGGAGAATATAAGCATCTCGTCTGTTGAGGATAAATGCAACAGAGCCCAGTCTGTTGGGGGGTTTAGATTAACCTGGGTTTGTACCATCTTGGCTTGGCCCTTGCTCCGTGTTAAAATACTGAAGGCGATAAAAGGCGCGATGGTCACCTTTGGACTTCCCAACCATCATTGGAATGTTAGAAGGCATAATGTCGCAAAAATGCAGCACAGAATTATTTTTCTCTCTCTCTCTCTCTCTCTCTCTCTCTCTCTCTCTCTCTCTCTCTCTCTCTCGGAAACTCTTAATTCCCTAACTGTATCGTCTTATCTCGTCTCAGATACAGACAGTCCGATTTCGGAATCAATGGACGACCCAAAACAAGTGCCACATCTTTCACTAAAATGACGTAACGACCTCTGCGTATGTAGTTGTACCTCGGGAAGGTGTATGTTGGATCCCTCTGCCAATCAGGAGCCGTTATCCTATTTTTTTTGTTAGAACCGGATGACTCATGATTGGCTGAAAACTACTTGATGACGTAGCTGGGGAAGGAACTGAAATGTGACTTTGAGAATTTGTGTAGTAACTGTAGTTTCCGTCAGTTTCGTTTGTCGTGTCAGTGAATGGAAATCGCAAGAATTTTGGTGTTGCTTTGTGATTTAAAGGTTGTTTAATTTTGACTGTATGCATAAAAACATGGTATAGCGTATGCTTGAATATTAGTGCATGAACATTAATCTGCTAACAAATTAATGATAACGTGCTAAAATAATGTGCTTTCGGTGTGACATGTAAAATGTCTTTAGATCCAAGGATAATTTTTGACGCTAGTGTTAGGTTTGGTAGATCTAAGTAATAGATACACGGCGGGTATTTAGCGAGAAATGGTAGTTTCTTATAGTATCCTAGTTGCTTATTTACAATTTAACGTTATTTTTGGGGGGTCGAATGTAAGTAATCGGTTAACCCTGAAGTCCACCAACAAAGGGAGGTTTCTATACGCGATCTTCACAAGACAGAGCATGGGTACGTCTGTTTAGAACGGTTCATATCCCGTCCGGCAAGTGCAATAACTTGTTAACGTATGGGTAACCCCCCCACCCCCGGGCCAGTACTAAACACGGCGAAGGGACGTTCCATTTGGCCAGTATCAGAAGCCCTAAAAGTGTAGAAAAAAACAGTTTCCAAGGTAAAAACAGGCGCGGAGCTAGTACTTAGAATTACCATAGGAATAATAAATTTTGACTGAAAAACCTGTGTACAGAATGTTTACATAAGACTCAATTGATAGCTCTGATCTGCAAAGCGATGTATAGAGCATTTACATAGGAATAAATCATATGCTTTGATCTGAAAATGCCATGAATAGTGTTTACATAAAAAATGCTTGATGTGAAAATGCTATGTATAAAGTATTTCCATAAAAAATGCTTCATCTGAAAATGCTGTGTAAAGTGCTTACATAAAAATTGCTTGATCTGACAATGCTATGTATAAAATGTTTACATAAAAAAAGGCTTGATCTGAAAATGATATGTACAGTGTTTACATAAAAAATGCTTAATCAGAGAATGCTATGTATAAAGTGTTTACATAAAAAATGCTTGATCTGAAAATACTATGTATAAAGTGTTTATATAAAAAATGCCTGATCTGGAAATGCTATGTATAAAGTTTTTACATAAAAAATGCTTAATCTGAAATTACTATGTATAAAGTGTTTACATAAAAAATGCCTGACCTGAAAATGCAGTGCATAAAGTGTTTAAATAAAGACTGCTTGATCTGAAAATGCTATGTATAACATGTTTACATGAAAAATGCTATGTATAGTGTGTACGCATACGAATACAGATAAATGATTACCTCTACCCATCAATCATATCGAAACCAAACAATCCCCATACATTTCACGAGATGGGAAAATCCCTCACCGGACATAAAGTGGGCCAGGAAATATTCCCAGGGCTATTTCCCGAAGAGGCGCTGACGAAGATGACCCCATATTTTGGGTCATTCCTGACATCGGACAATACAGTAATGGCGTCCCATCTTCTTGCCCCTTAATGGCGTTCCCATAACGCCCGGAAACGACGGGAAGTGGGTCGGGAATAAAGTTTCCCTCATTTTTGACCCTCATCTTTCTTATGGGTCCTGATTACATAGGCCTAGAATAAATGAGGGTGTCGAGTGCTCGTCTTCCGTAATTGGGACGGGGGGGAGGGGGCGTTTGTTTTTGCCGGATCACGTTTTTCTGGGAGGCCTCGTGTGATGGCATAAATAAATTTTTTTTTTTTTTTTTTTTTTTTTTTTTTTTAATGTTTCTTCCATATTTCTTATTACGTACTGTTCCGGTCGGATTCTGGAACCTTGGGTTTATTCCAATAAGGAAAGTGGTTCCTCAGTTCAGAAATGTACATTTATTCCCCTTTAGGAACGAATTTAGTTCTGACATCTAGAATACATCACATCTAATAGACATTTCAATCTCATATTTTTGACATTAATAATTTTTATATTTTTTAGGTTTTAATTCTGTTAAGTGCCGCATCCAAACGACAAATCCTTGCAATCTGTCGTTAAACGCTTGGAAAAAAAAACTCGATGGAAGTAAGAGTAATTTATATTATAGTTTCTAAACGAGAAAAAATATAAAATCTACAGTAACGGTTCATTTCCGTTTTTTTTTACTTCATATAGAGATTAAGATAAACTGGTCGATCTATTTATTTATCTATTTAATAATAGTGACGATAACAATAATAATAATAATTATAAAAACAAGGACAACAACGATATAATAATAATAATAATAATAACAATAATAATAGTAATAATAATAACACACATAATAATAATAATAATATTAATATAAACAAAAAACAATAACACAACAAAAACATAATATTAATAATAATAATAATAATAATAATAATATATAAACTAGAACAACAACGACATAATAATGATAACAATAGCAATAGTATTAATATAAACAACAGCAACAATAACACAAAAAACAAAAACATAAAATAATAATAATAATAATAATAATAATACTATAATATATAAACTAGAACAACAACGATATAATAATGATAACAATAGCAATAATAGATAATATAAACAACAGCAATAATAACACAAAAACAAAAACATAATAATAATAATAATAATAATAATAATAATATATAAACTAGAACAACAACGACATAATAATGATAACAATAGCAATAGTATTAATATAAACACCAACAACAATAACACAAAAACAACAAAAACATTAATAATAATAATAATAATAATAATAATAATAATAATAATAATAACAACAACAACTAGGCAGCAGTCAGCGAGCAAAAGTTTTAAAACGGGAACTGGAGTGTCTTTTTATTCGAACTTCTGAGTGTTGTCATCTCCCATCAAGAGGAAACTAGGACGCGAAGAACATTTTAGGTTCCGCGAGGTTTTACAAAACCAATAAGTTGCTCTTTCTGAAAAGTTCAGGTTTCGGCAGTTTGTCTTCTTCAGCCGGCATCAAGTTAGATGGGAATTCAATCGTTCCACTTTCGTCCCTCTCTTGTAAGTCATCTTTAGCAACTGATGCAATGGTAGAGGATAACTTCCTTAGGAGAGAGAGAGAGAGAGAGAGAGAGAGAGAGACAATGACCTCTCTCAGTTCGACAGAGAGAGAGAGAGAGAGAGAGAGAGAGAGAGAGAGGCAATGACCTTTCAGTTCGATTACATTCGTCAAAGTTTTCATTTTGTTTGAGACAAAAGTCTTTGGTCTTTGTATTCAGGCTGTGTTCAGTGAGGTTACTGAATGAGGGAGAAAATTAAAAGTAATTAAAGGTCTGGTGTGGACCTCTTGAATCGGTGCATCCAACCAAGGCGAATAAATTAAATGAAAACTCGTGAATTAGTTTTATTTAACATTTTTTAACTGTACAGCCATGCTCAAAACTGACGGCAAAAAGTAAAATGTAGCACGGTTGCCACCTACTGTTAAATGTTTTTTATTCCATTGTCCTACATACTGATGAATTTGTGAGTTTGCAGGTAACATGATTTCCCCTCTGGGTATATAAATATGATCTCTTATGCATTGATATAATTTGTAATCTATGTGAAAATATAAATTTTTTTTGTTTACATTGCTTACCCCAAAATACGGTGTTGCAAGGCTAGCAATGCTACTAATGCCAGGGAGCACAACTTGTCTTCACAATTTAGAATTAAGTTCATTCTTACCCCTTGGCTTGGATTTCTCTCACAGGTTCTGGTGCTCTGCAGTCTTACAACCTTCCTTTCATTGCAAGGCTAGCCTATCGCTTCAGTAATAGTTAAATACTCCCCTTCGTCCTACCTCTTTTTTTTTTAAGAGGGGCTGAGAAAAGCAGAGAGGTGATTTGGTCAACAAACCAGGACAAGGTTACAGCCCTTGCCCTTTTTTCTTCACTCGAACTGACCCTACAACACATTTACAGTTGCAAAGACTCGTAGGCGGCAAGTGCGGGATCGAACCACGGGCCTTAGAATGAGATCCCAGTGCTTTACCACTTAAAGGTCGATTCTGGGATGTCGATTAATTTCTTAACTGTCTGTCTGTTTGTCTGTCCTCATATATCTTCCTGCACATGAGAGCGAGCTGCAAGTCATCTATTAATCATGAGTAAACTCATATATTCTATGGTTAGATAACGACCTCAGAGCGCTTGCAACGAACGAAGGGAAGGGTGGGGGATGAAGGAGGCAAAGGGGGTGGGTGGGGAGGGGAAATGGGGGGAGAAATTTGTGGAACGATACACTGGGTTGTAGTGAATAAGTGAGAATTAAATCCGCCTTCCAGAAATGGGCTTTTCATCTGCATAGACCGGAATATTATAATGATGTGGGTTTGATTTACATCCGAATGAGGTTTAGTCTTCATGTTCAAGGATTTGTTTTGTATCTCTGGCCCTCTTCTTCTTCTTCGTCTTCTTAATAAGAAATGAGGAAAAGGACCTGACTCTCCTTCCTCGAAGGGAATCAAGTCTAAAATCAGTTTTAGTCTCCTTGGATTTCTTCCTAAACTAATCGAAAAGTGTAAACTACAGTCTTAATTTGACACTGTTTAGAAGATTAAAGGTTCTTTTTCGTCTTTTTATGTAAACTCAGTGGAGGAAATTTTTGATAATTTGGAATACAGAAAAATGGCTGAAAATCAGTCATATCAAAATCATGAACATAGATCATGCGAGTAACTTGCACGAAAAAAAAGAGAACTGTTTTACAACAGAAGCACACACGAGAATGGCACATGGAATCACCTCACCATCTGTGGGAAAGCTGACACGAGCTAGCAACCCCATCCCATTAAATCAACGATTAGGAACTTGCAACAACGCTGAGCAGCCTAGTCTGAAAGTCAATAGGGAAGCAAGCTCATATCAGACAACCGCATATATGATAAACATCCTAACCATAATTTCCTTAGAAACTCTTAATGTAGAAAAGATATCAGGTTAGCATAATTTCCTTAGAGACCCCTAATCTAGAAAAGATATCAGACTAACCACTATTTCCTTAGAGACCCTTCATCTGGAAAAGACATCAGGCTAATCGTAGTTTCCTTAGAGACCCTTAACCTATAAAATATATCAGGCTAATCGTAATTTCCTTGGAGACCATTAACCTAGAAAAGATATCAGGCTAACCATAATTTCCTTGGAGACCCCTAATCTAGAAAAGATATCAGGCTAACCATAGTTTCCTTGGAGATCCCTAATCTACAAAAGATATCAGGCTAACCATAATTTCCTTGGAGACCTCTAATCTAGAAAAAATATCAGGCTAACCATAATTTCCTTGGAGACCCCAATCAGCTAAAGACATCAGGCAACTATAATTTCCCTTGGAGACCCTAATCTAGAAAAGATATGAGCTACTCCTATACTTTAGAGACCCTAACTAGAAAAAGATATCAGGTTAACCATACTTTTAGAGACCTCTAATCTAGGAAAAGACGAGCTACCCATAATTTTTTAGAGACCCTCTTAATCAGAAAAAAGATATCAGGTTAACTAATAATTTCTTAGAGACCCTTAATCTAGAAAAGATATCAGGCTAACCATAATTTCTCGGAGATTTCACTAATTTAGAAAAAGATATTGGCAACTATAATTTCCTTGGAGACCCCTAATCTAGAAAAGATATCAGGCTAACCATAATTTCATTAGAAACCCTTAATCTAGAAAAGATATCAGGATAACCATAATTTCCTTAGAAACCCTTAATCTAGAAAAGATATCAGTATAACCCTAATTTCCTTAGAGACCTCTAATCTAGAAAAGAATGGCTAACCATAATTTCCTTAGAGACCTCTAATCTAGAAAAGATATCAGACTAACCATAATTTCCTTAGAGACCTCTAATCTAGAAAAGATATCAGGCTAACCATAATTTCCTTAGAGACCCCTAATCTAGAAAAGATATCAGGATAACCATAATTTCCTTTGAGATCTCTAATCTAGAAAAGATATCAGGCTAAGCATAATTTCCTCGAAGACCACTAATCTAGAAAAGATATCAGGCTAACAATAATTTCCTTAGAGACCCCTAATCTAGAAAAGATATCAGGCTAACAATAATTTCCTCTGGAGACTTTCGACCTAGAAAAAGATATCAGCTAACCATAATTTTAGAGACCCTGATCTAGAAAAAGATATCAGCTAACCATACTTTGGAGAACCTTAATCTAGAAAAAGATATCAGGCAATCCATAATTTTTTAGAGACCCCTAATCTAGGAAAGATATCAGGCTAACCATAATTTCCTTGGAGACCCTAATCTAGAAAAGATATCAGGCTAACCATAATTTCCTTAGAGACCCTAATCTAGAAAAGATATCAGGCTAACCATAATTTCCTTGGAGACCCCTAATCTACGAAAAGATATCAGGCTAACCATAATTTCCTTGGAGACCCTTAACCTAGAAAAGATATCAGGCCTGAGAGCAGATGGGTTACAATGAGGCCCATAAACAAAGGGAATAAGTACAAAGAAACTCACCGCAACGAATTCATATGTGATAACCTATTCCAGCCCACGATTTTCTTAGAGGACCCTTAGGTGAGGAGGTGGACGCTGCTAAATTTCATGAGCTCAAGATCAACAGGTAATGAAATTCACAAATTGGAAATCTGGGTCGGAGAAATTAGATTAGAATGAAATAAGTTGGTTATTCAGTGATGCAAAACCAGTCGGTTGTATGAAGAGTTATCTTAATATTTGCGTTTATGGATCTTGCTGTGACTTGAACTGTCATGTACTGTGGGAGTTGCATTAGAAGTCCTGCCGCTAAAGGGACTTTGCAGACATTACACAAATTTATGTATACATACATATAAATACACATACATATACATATAAATATAATAAATATATATATATACATAATATATATATATATATATGCAAATAATATATATATATATATATATATATATATATATATATACATACATATACATGAACGTATGTCATATATATATATATATTATATAATCTGATTAGTGTTTCGTATTGGGGCGTAAAAGGCTAAAAGAAAAATTGTTATTATGATTAAAAATTATATTTGATTCAACAAAACTTCTGTAATCCTGAACACAGAATTGCAGGATTACAGAAGTTTGTTAATCGAAATATACGGTTTTGTCGTGTAAATAGTGATTTTATGGGCCGTTTTAACTTCACACACGCACACACTCATGCATACACAATCACACACACACTACACACTCATGCATACACAAATGCACACACATATACACATGTGTGTGTGTTAGTACAATACCTAAACTGATCTGGCATGACAAGAACATACATTAACATGAATCACTCCTCGAACATTAAACTAGGCCGCTTTACACGCCTTCAACCCCTCTTCTCTCTCTCTCTCTCTCTCTCTTAACATCCACCGAACGTTACATGCGACGAAAATGGAAACCTCAGGGAACCGACGAAGAAGGCGCTGAAGCCTAGCAAAGGGCCTTTGAAAATCGTCAGTGTGGGTATTTCATGACCGAGATTATGAGCGGCTGAATACAGCATGATTACTTGTAACGCCACAAACACTTCATTTGCATCCCAATGTTGTCAGATGCGATTACGAGAGAATCATGTTCAAGTCCCCAAGCAGGATTCATAATCTACTTTATCTATTTCTTTTTTTTTTTTAATGTGATTAAAATGAATGTGCGAAAATAAGGCTGATCAGGTTAAGGTGATGTGTATACATGCATGCATGCACGCACGCGCACAAAACACACACATATAAAATATATAAAAAATTTTTATGTACACATATATAAATATAAATATAATATATATATTGTTATATAGTATATATATATATATATATATATATTCCCATGCGTCTTTTCCTTTGAAAGGTGGCCTGAAATATGGGGGGGTGGATAAAATTATCACCACGTCTTTTTTGAGCCAAGTCTCGACCTTCACAGCCGTATAACGTGTACTTCATTCATTTCTTAAGTGAGCGGAGCAAACGGTCTATTGTTATCTGCTTGTCCTTTCCCGGGAATCGAACCCGAACCTGGGGCTTCTCTCATGGTAGGCTCGAATGCTACCACAGCCATGCCTACAATGCCTATATATATAATCGCTCGGATGTTCGTGGTCATGTCTTGAAACAGACGAAAGTCCGGTGTCTCTGAATTTACCTTTTCATTCCTTTCCTGGGAGCACCCACATATCAATTCATTACATATATATATATATGTATGCATATACAGTATATATTATACATACACACACATATATATATATATATATATATATATATATATATATATATATATATATATATGTGCATTATGTTATACTCATCAAAATCATCATGATTTTATAACAGAATCCCAAAAGACATCTAAAACAACAAATCAAACGAATGAAAATTCATACCAATCGCCCTTTCTCCCACAATAGGAAGACACGGCCCTGCAAGCAACACGGAATATATATATATATATATGTATCATCCGCGCATCTGTCTTCTTCTTTAATCCTTTCTAAATAATCCAGGGAAAGAGAAAAGCATCAGGGCTTTAGAGAGTGAAAATTGCATCGCGAGAAACGCACCGGTGAATATCACATCCATCCCGCTGGTGTTGACACAGTTGCAGTTTGCAGCTCGTCAGCTTCGTTATTTGCATAACCCATGCGCTTGCGCAGTTCGGGGTGCGTTTATTTCTGAGGCATATATTTCTGAGACGTTTGTTTCTGAGACATTTATATCTGAGACATTTATTTCTGAGACATTTATATCTAAGACATTTATTTCTGAGACATGTATTTCTGAGACATTTGTTTCTGAGGCATTGATTTCTGAGACATATTTCTGAGAGATATTTCTGAGACATTTGTTTCTGAGACATATATATCTGAGACATATATATCTGAGACATGTATATCTGAGACATATATTTCTGAGGCATTTATTACTGAGACATTTATTTCTGAGACATTTCTGAAACATTTATTTCTGAGACATATATTTCTGTGACATTTATTTCTGATAAATATATTCCCGAGACATATATTTCTAATCCATTTATTTCTGAGACTCTTCAAGAAGGAATTTCTCTTTTGAGGTGTGTTTGGTAAACGTGATTCTCTCATTCTCTTTACCTATGTATCTATCAGTCTGTCTATCTATCTATCTATCTATCAATATTTCCATCTATCTATCTATCTATCTATCTATCTATCTATCTATCTATCTATCTATCTATCTATTTATTGTGTTTACTACAAAGAAATGATGAAGACATGTCAAAATGAAAATTATTCATCCAATTAAATGAAAGAAGAAAAGAGAGAATGAGAAACTGAAGGTATAAGATGAATGTTTATGGGGGCTGCAAAACACGTGAGCAGGGAACAAATTCCAGCAAAGAACAAATAAATTATCCTGGGATTAAGTTTGTCGTTACAGAGTAACCTGAAAATTGAGAGATCGCTTAGTCTATATATATATATATATATATATATAGAATACATATATATATAGAGAGAGAGAGAGAGAGAGAGAGAGAGAGAGAGAGAGAGAGAGAGAGAGAGATAATCAATACGCACACAATCGTGTGGAATAGAAACAAATTTCTGACTCACATCAGATCGAAACCAGGTCTTTTCAATTGGTGTTAATGGCATGCCTACTAGGCCATATAAAATTTATATGTATAATGTATGTATACATATATATATACATACATATATATATATTATTATATATATATATATATATATGTATATATATAATATATATATATATATATATATATATATATATATATATATATATAGTAGATAGAGAAAGAGAGAGATAGCACATTAAAAATGGACAACAAGGTTGAGAATGTTGATTCGCTTTCAAAATAGCGAGAGAGTAAAAGCAGAAACGAATTGTTCGAGCCACTCCGTACTAGCGCTCCCTCCCCCCCTAAAAAAAGCTCAAATAACTCAATCCATTTGCCAACGCATAGCATGTAAAAAAAAAAAAAAGAAAACCGAGCGAAAAATACATCGTAAATAATATTTTCACTTTTTTATATGGCGGACATTTTTACGTTGACCTTTTACTGACCCATAAACCCAAACGAGGTCATAGCCAAATCTTTTGATGTCACACTCCCTCCCACCCCTAAGGGGTATATGTCCTTCGATCCATTCCCCTTGTTCACCCCCACCCTTCCCCCATCCCAATGGGGCTATCCTGGAGGGGTGAGGAGGGTGGTGGGGGACCTCTAGAGATCCTGGGGGTGAAGGGGGAGGGGGGGGGTGAGCTTCTGGATATATAAAACCGGCCATAAACCTTCTGTCATCGGAACCCTCAAGGCACAAACAGCTGACCTCCTCCGTTCAGATGTGATATTTGAGAATATCATGCCGTCTTTGATAGGATTCGGCCGTCCGCTCGCTTTTAGTTTTGGCCAATGTGACCCCCCCCTCCCCTCTTCCCCACGACCCTGAAGCCCTTACGCCCCTGGTCAACCCAGGCCATGTCTCCCACCCGTCCCCGTGCTAGGTCAGTGACACCTAGGCCCTAGACACGTCGAATGACGCAATCTCGTCTTGTTCCTCCTTTTATTCTGACTTTTTCACTTTTGCTTCTGAGGTCAATTTCCTTCATTCGTGATCTGGTACACTGAACTGGAAGGTTTGGTCTCCGCGGCTGGCACCGATATTGCCCAAGTGTTTAGGAATTCACCAAGACAAAAAAAAAAAAAAAAAAACTTCGAAATGATAAATTAACTTCAAAACAGACCGGGGCGAAGTTTATAAAGGATTCTGTACGAGACTAAACATTGCCTTTGAGCTATCCAGAGGGAAATATATAAAAACAATCTGTACGAGACTCAACATTGTCTTTGGGCTATAGTTAGAATTATCTAATCTTCATGGCCTACTAATGTTACTTAGTCCGAGGAAAAAATTCCTAGAAAATTTGGGTGTAATCCGCCCAATATCCTGCGAGAGTTCATAGTGATACAGAAATATAAAAACTAGGTTAATTTATAATCCTCGATCTAAAAATTTCGGTGCCTCTGCATCGAATGAATGTTGAATGTAGTTCATAATAAGTGAATGAACACACACACACACAAACATATACATATATATATATATATATATATATATATATATATATAGATAGATAGATATATGTATGTGTAGGTGTGTGAAGAAGGTGTTGTATGTGTCCGTGTGTTAGAAGACACTACACGTATTATTATTATTATTAATTATTATTATTATTATTATTATTGTTATTATTACCTTACTCATGTCTACTTATACCTCTTGAGTTTAATATAATACTAAAAAAATTATCCAATTATATTAATTTTTGACAAATGCACAAAGTTAGCTCATATAGAATAACACTCTATTCTTAATGAAACTGAATGTTCTACATTTACAATAATTGTATATTTTTACTCAAACACACACACACATACATACATACATACAAACATATATACTTATGTAAATCTGAATCCGAACCAAAATACCAATAATAAACCCTAACATAATAAAACCGGTAAAAGTGTAATACATCATATTGGTATAAAGTTCACTACCGCCCCACTTATTCCCTAACACCCCCTCCTCTCCAACCCCACTGCTACCCCACCCCTCCCCTACCTTCTCATCATTCCTGCAACGCATTCATAAGACTAATGCTCCTTATCAAACTGATGATAAATCAATGAGAGAGAGAGAGAGAGAGAGAGAGAGAGAGTGAGTCCGTCTCCTTCAGTGAGATAAGGCTCTTAAACGGCTCCTTGATTCTCACTTGCCAATACATATATATATTTATATCGTTTATTGGAGCTCCGTCATGAGGACGCAACTTCAGATTCCGATAATTCTTCGGAGAGAGCCGAGATGGAGGCGCTTGTTTCTATTTTTCGTTTTTTTTTTTTTTTGTTTTTATGATTCGGTTTTATTTATTTGTTTCCATTCTGTTTCATATTTCCTTGTTATGCTATCCTTTTGCTTTATGTTTTCGTCATACTTTATTATTATTATTATTATTATTATTATTATTATTGTTGTTGTTGTTGTTTCATTCTCTTTTGCAATATCCTCTTAC
>NC_089755.1:35710120-35712620 GCF_040412425.1 Macrobrachium rosenbergii
CTGGATTGATATGCGCGTCAGAAAAAATTAGATGATTGAAGTGCAAGTAAATGGGCTGACAAAAACTGTGGATATAATTCACTGAAGTTGATTAGTGAAAAACCAGAAAAAAACGAAAAAGTCTTAACAGTGAAGACTGACTGAAGCCCACTCCTCCAGTCAGCACCCAACCAACCAACTACCCCACCCCCACCAGCCATATAGAGAGGAATAAAACACAAATAAATCACATACAAAAACATATAACAAATTCAAAGAACTTTGACATACGAGACAGTCAGACATGGACAGAAATCGAGCCAAATTTGACAAAGGAAGTCGGAAAAAGCCGGACAAAATCCTTCACGTAAGAAAACAGAAGATCGGCAGAATTCGCAAGCTATGTAAATAGCAGCCGAAAGGACGCAAGAAGATATTACTGTTTGCTTTAACGTACCGCGCCGCTTTCTTTTTTTTTTTCCTTTTTTTTTTTATTACGATGTATCGTGAATATAAAGTTGTGGAGCTACAGCGACCATTATGTGAGGATGGAGGAAGAATGGTTTCTTGTGGGAGACAAATGGAAAGTAGAAAATGTAAAATCTAGACAATAAAGGGAAGGAGTCTCTGAAATAGGAGGCATATTACCAAATGATTCTCATTATATCTTTATATATTGTTCCTGTTATTGATCAGACTATTCTAACATTCGTAATGAATAAAACTATGCATATTTATCTTCCATGGAATTTATAAGCCAGAAGTAAAACTTAATCAAATAAATATTTGAGAAATGTGAAAACAAATGATATCGGTTACGGATCCTTACCGTCAGCTACAAAAAACAAGAAAAAATGCGCCGCAATAGTGTTTTGTACATCGTATAATCAAGGCCACCGAAAATACATCTATCTTTCGGCGGTCTTGGTATAATGCTGTATGAGCCGCGGCCCATGAAACTTTAACCACTGCCCGGTGGTGGCCTGGCATATATCGTTGTCAGACGCACGATTATCGCTAACTTTAATCTTAAATAAAATAAAAACTACTGAGGCTACAGGGCTGCAATTTGCTGATTGGAGGGTGGGTGATCATCATACCAATCTGCAGCCTTCTAGCCTCAGTAGTTTTTAAGATCTGAGGGCGGAGAGAAAAAGTGTGGACGGACAGACAATGCCGGCACAATACTTTTCTTTTCAGAAAACTAAAAGGACTTCTAAACACAAAACTAAAAGCACTCTTCAAAAAAAAAAAAAAAAAAAAAAAAAAATCCATAACACAAACGTACTGAGACTTTCCAGACAGGTCTAAGTTCTTTTTAAAGACTGAAAATCATAAAAGATAACTGGAGCACAATATTAAATCTCACCTCACAGGAAAACAATTTCCCCGACCCACTACGTCTGCCTTAATTCAGCCTCAACAACCGTTCGACCTCTGAAGTATTATTGGATTCTCAGGAGGATTAAAGGCCCAGAATATTAATGAGGTTATGGAGAGAAGGGAACCATCTTGAACTCCGGTACTCAATAGCCTAAATCATTTGAGTTTTGGAAAGGATGAGGACCAGAAGGACCGCAAATTTTCGTCATGGAAGCTGGTTCGAGTTCTTGGTGGTGTCGAAGGTAAGAAAAAAAAAAAACTGGATATTTTTTAATTCATTGAAAAATATTTATATTGAATATATGTTTTCATAGGATAATGGTGTCTGTTTATGTTAGCGTGTAGCTATGTGGTTCTTAATACTATGAAGAGTTGTACGTGATATATTTGGGCATTATTCTTTGAAGAAAAAAAAAAAAAAAAAAAATATATATATATATATATATATATATATATAAATGTGAATATATATACAGTATATATATATATATATATATATATATATATATATATATATATATACATATATATATATATATATGTATGTATGTATGTATGTATATAATAATACATATATGTGAATGTATATATATACTACTAATATATATATATATATATATATATATATATATATATATATATATATATATATATATATATATATATATATATATATATATATATATATATATATATATATATATAAACTAACACGATCACTCTATAGCAATTTCATGAACGATAAAAATCTTAATCCCCACTGCAATCACAAACTAACAAGATCACCACAAACATAAAAATCAAATCTAAAAGGTCCACTTGCATGAAAGATAATAAGTTTACTTCTTGTAGCATACATGTTGACAACAAAAAACAAGCCAGACGACCAAACTGGTAAACAGAAACCAAAGAAACTTGGGCAGATACGAACGAAGAAGCTAAACAAGCTACATAACAGTTAATTTGGCGTCCCATCCCGGTCCGCCTTTGAGTGAGACTCTGTCTGTGCCTCTTCTTCGTATTAATTTAGGAACTCTGGGCGGAAACTCGATGGGGACACATGAGCGTAGCGTATGTGAAGATTACGCCAAAACTTTCGCTTCCGCTTCGACTGGGTAGATTAATTCTCCGGCGTTTG
>NC_089755.1:35725120-35730120 GCF_040412425.1 Macrobrachium rosenbergii
AAAAACAAAAAACAAACAAACACACAAACAAACAGGTCTTTTTCACCAGGAATACCTTTCGTTGTTAACAAGCAATAAAAAAAAACACACACACAAACAAACAAAAACAGAAGGTCGTTTTCACCAAGGAATAACTTCCGCTATTAAACAGCAATAACAAAAACAAAACATACGCATGCGCAAACAATCAAAACCAAACGGTAGTTTTTCCCCAGGAATAAATTCCGCTGTTAAACAGCAACAACAAAAACAAAACACACAAACATGCGCAAACAAACAAAACCAGAAGGACGTTTTTCACCAAGAATAAATCCCGCTATTAAACAGCGATAAAAAAAAACACACACACACACACAAAGATATAAACAGGAGGTCGTTTTTCACCAGGAATAACTTTCGTTATTAGGCCCACGATCCTTCTTCTCCCTCCTGCAGGAGTTCGCGTGGGCCGTCAGGACATGTAAGGTGGTCCCCGGCGAGGCGCGGGACGAGAAAACTTCAGCGGATCGTCTGTTTTGCCATCGTCTCAGGACCCTCCCTCAGGCATAAACTTCTACGGGAGGGGAAATTACCCCTAAAAAGAGAGAGAGAGAGAGAGAGAGAGAGAGAGAGAGAGAAAAAACAACGGCAGACTTGATGACCATAGGTAAACAAGGAGAAGGGGAAAATGAAAATGGGGAATAAAAAAAGATGGAAGAAAGCAACGATAATAAATGACGATGGGAAAACATGAAGTGAGTAAGAAGGGAAATAAAACAATAAAAAAAGGGAAAACAACAATGGATTAAATAACGATTGGTAAACGGGAAGAAGAGACAGAGGAGAGAAGATATAAAGAAACAGAGAGGAAAACAACAATAGACCTAAAGACGATGGGAAAAGGGAGGAAGAGGCTACGAAGGGAAAATAAAATAACAGGCCAAATGACGATGAGATAACAGAAGAAGAATATAAAAGGAAAGACAAAGAAAGAAAAAGAGAGGGGAAAAACAACTACAGACTAAATGACGATGGGAGAACGAGAAGAAGAAGAAAACAGGAAGCGAAAATAAAAAAGAAGAGAGAGAAAGGAAAACAGCAATAGACGAAATTAGAATAGGGAACCAGGAAGAAGAGAAACAGAAGGGAAAATAAAAAGAAAGAGACAGAGGAAAACAGCAATAGACGAAATGGAAATGGGAAACCAGGAAGAAGAGAAACAGGAGGGATAATAAAAAAAGAAAGAGAGTGAAGAAAACAGTCATAGACTAAATGACAATGGGGAAACAGGAAAAAGACAAAACGGAGGGAAAATAAAAGAAAGGGGAAAGGATACCAACAGTAGTCTAAACAGGGAGGCCAAGAGATAAAGAAGGGAAAATAAAATAAATAAAAGACAGGAGAACAATAGACTTAATGACGACGGGAAGAACAGGGAGGATAAGAGGAAAAGAAAAATAAAAGAAAGAAAATACAACGAATAGAGAAATTGTTTTAAATTGCTGTTTTATAGCGGAATTTATACCTGATGAAAAACGATCTTCTGGTTTTGTTTGTTTGTGTATGTGAGTGTTTTTTTTTTTTTTTGGACGAGGCGAAAACAGGACGAAGAAGAAGAAGAGAAAAAGGGAAAATGAAAAGAAAGGGAAAGAAAGAAAACAAAAACAAAATGATGATGAGAAAACAAGAAGATGAAGCAAACAAGCTGGGAGAAAGTGCGGATGGGAAAACAGGAAGAAGAAGAAGAGAAAAAGGGAAAATAAAAAGAAAGGGAGAGAAAGAAAACAACAGCAAAATGACGATGAGAAAACAAGAAGAAGAAGCAAACAAGCTGGGAGAAAGTGCGAATGGGAAAAGAGGAAGAAGAAGAAGAAGAGAAAAAGGGAAAATGAAAAGAAAGGGAAAGAAAGAAAAAAAAAACAAAATGACGATGAGAAAACAAGAAGAAGAAGCAAACAAGCTGGGAGAAAGTGCGAATGGGAAAACAGGAAGAAGAAGAAGAGAAAAAGGGAAAATAAAAAGAAAGGGGGAGAAAGAAAACAACAACAGACTACATGAAGATGATAAAACAAGAAAAAGTGCGAAAGACAGTTAACCATTATGTTAGCCAAATTCCCCACTATTCCTAACCCCGCCCCCCTCCCCCCCGCCCCCCAAGTAGAGTGAGTGATCAAGTTGAGTAAGAAAGCTATACTTTTTGTGTTTTTATTTTGGCTTCCCGGTGGATTTGGCGTCGCGTCGTTAAGGGCGACTTTTCCTTCCATAGAGCAAATGTAAGTGGCTTTATGTGCGGGAGGAAATTTTGTGAGTGGATTCTGAGTAGAGTTCCTGTACTTCCTGAAGCCTACTAGTAGTTAATGGTGGACGATAGAATTGAAAGAATATTATTTATAATTTTTCTTATTCTGTAGCACAGACACGAGCACTTATACAGTTAAAGGTGGACGATAGGATTAAAAGAATATTATCTATAACTTTTTTTTTTTATTCTTTAAGACAGACAGCACACACACACACACACACACACACACACACACACACACACACACACACACACATATATATATATATATATATATATATATATATATATATATATATATATATATATATATATATATATATATATATATATATATATTAAATGGCAAAGATAATTCACTCAAGTTACTATCTTCTCCCGCTCCAAAAGTAGCCGAAAATCTCTACAGTTTGTCCATAAATGAATGCGAAAAGTGATAGAAACTTGGAATGGCTAGAATTTAATTAAAGATAAGGCGAGGTATTACAACGCACTAAAAATCATTCTCAAACAAATACCAAGTAAAAAATGCGCCGAAGTTTCTTTGGCGCAATCGAGTTTTCTGTACTAAGTATAATGCTGTATGAAACTCTCAGCCACGGCCCATAAAACTCTCAGCCACGGCCATAAAACTTTTTCAGCCACGGTCGGTGGTGGCATGTGTTTGCTCTGGTGTGCCAGACGCACGATCATGGCTAACTAACCTTAAATAAAATAAAGTACTAAGGCTAGAGGGCTGCAATTTGGTATGTTTGATGATTGGAGGAGGATTAACACGCAACGTTTGCAGCCCCTCTAGCCTCAGTAGTTTTTAAGATCTGAGGGCGGACAGGAAAAGTGCAGACGGACAGACAAATAGTTTCTTTTTACAGGAAACTAAATAAGAATGGCATTGTCGTATATGTAAAAAATCAAGAACAAAACCATGTAAAAAAATTAATATTACATATATATATATATATATATATATATATATATATATATATATATATATATATATATATATATATATATATATATATATATATATATATATATATATATATATAAAACGCTGAATCGAGGCTAAAACTTCCATTGTGGTTATCGCTCCCGGACATTACGCACACCCGGGGGCGTATTCAGACCGCGCGTAGCCAACCCATAAAAAATATTCTTCGGGCCGAAGTACGACGACTCTCGGTCGACGCAACGAAAGCGGCGGACTCTACGCCGTATGATAAAACCGAGCAGGATCTCATCTCCCGCAAAATAACGGCAATGCTGCTGCTCCTCGCATCTTTTACAGCTAGGGCCTGCGAATTCTCTACGTTGTTGCCGTGACCTGACCTCCGCTTTGGCATTTCGCGTTCGGCGAATATTTTTTATTTCTTTCTCGCGGAAATGATGAAAGCGATGCTGATGCATAATTCCGACGAGTTTATAAATGGAATGATCGACCTCTGCGTGTACGTCATCTAAGCTAATCCGCGCGAGCTCCGGAGCTGAGGTCATGTATCGCAATGTGTCACGTTTCATTTTGTAATTCTCGGGTCTCGTTTGTTGACTGTTACGTTTTTATTGCTTTGGATTTGCTCAGTTCTATTCAGTGTGGTAGGTTTTATTCCTTCGGATTTATTCAGTTTTGTTCAGTGTGGCAGGCTTTACAGCCAGCGAGGCAGCTTTAGCATCCACTAGGTTAGCTGGAATTGTATTGTATTGTGTGGTTACATCTGAATTAATTTTACTGTTTCATTTCCTTGATATTTACAATTTGCATTTAACTAGAATAAAAGGTTTTGACGCTCAGTTTCACTTTTCTGTTTTTCAAGCAATCTCAATTTGAAAATAAACAAAAAAGAATATGTTGTGTTTTTTTTTTTTGAAAATTTCCAGTCACCTGTTGTAAATGGAGAAATTACAAAAGTTCTAGTTCTTTTTGTTTGTAATTTGAAAGACGACATATTTTGAGGCCGAAAGAATAACCAGTTTTGTTATTCCGTAGATGGCTGATGTTACATGTCTCAACAGAAATTTTATTTCATTGCTACTTTCACAATTTTCTCTGCTAACAACATAATGTGTCGTACAACATAATGTGTTAATAGACTGACTTGTTTTGTATTTGTTAATATATGCCCATTTGTGATATGTTGTTCTTTGAATGGACTTAGTCTGTAGTCAATACTAATATATATATATATATATATATATATATATATATATATATATATATATATATATATATATATCACATTACCATAGGTGAAAAATAAAAAGACAGGGTGCAAGTCTGACCAGGTTTCGACTTTATTTCCAAGCCATTGACGAAGGACTGATACATAGTATTAGAATTCATAAATATATATCCTACAGTCCTTCGTCAATGGCTTGAAAATAAAGTCGAAACCTGTGGTAATGTGTGATAGATGAATCCCCAAGAGTGATTCTCTTATTTTTTATATATATATATATCACCTGTGGTATATGTGTGATAGATGAATACGTACAAGAGTGATTATTATAATCATATATATATATATATATATATATATATATATATATATATATATATATATATATATATATTTCTCAAATCTTTCATCACGTATTATTACAACTCATTCATAAACTAATCAAGTATGAATGGAGGAATTTTCTTAAATTGTTTTATCATAAGACAACACAAGAAGTAAAATTCCATTCTTCAACAGCAGGATTTAACGGGCAATTAAATTTC
>NC_089755.1:35742620-35752620 GCF_040412425.1 Macrobrachium rosenbergii
AAGCTAAAGCTAAAAATACGGCATTTGGTTGCAAAGTAGCTTTGCTCAAGATGTGTGTATGCAAATTTATTTTTATGGAGATGGAAGAAGCTAAAGCTAAAAATACGGCATTCGGTTACAATGTAGCTTTGCTCAAGACGTTTGTATGCAATTTTTTTTATGGATACGGAAGAAGCTAAAGCTAAAAATATGGCATTTGGTTACAATGTAGCTTTGCTCAAGATGTTCGTATGCAAAATTTTTTTTATGGAGATGGAAGAAGCTAAAGCTAAAAATATGGCATTTGGTTACAATGTAGTTTGCTCAAAATGTTTGTATGCATATTTATTTTTATGGAGATGGAAGAAGCTAAAGCTAAAAATACGGCATTCGGTTAACAAGCTTAGGATGTTTGTATGCAAGTTTTTTTTTCTTTGTATGGGGACTGGGAGGTGCTAAAGCTAAAATTATGGCATTTGCTTAGGACGTTTGCAAGCAAGTTTTCAAGTATGGCATTTAGTTAAACTCAACTTAGGATGTTTGTAAGCTGTTTTTTTTTATCGAGATTTGAAGGAGCTAGAACTAAAAATATGGCACCTTGTTAAAAGTGTAGCTTTGGTTATTTGCATGAAAGTTTTTATGGAAATTGGGAGGAGCTAAAGCTAAACATATGCCATTTGGTTAAAATGTAGCTTTACTCAAGATGTTTGTATACAATTTTTTTATTTAATGGGAAGAGGCTACAGCTAAAAATATGGCATTTGTTTAAAATGTAGCTTAGGATGTTTGTATGCACGTTTTTGTTTTTGTTTATAGGGATGGGAGACGCTAGAGTTAAAAATGTGGCATCTTGTTAAAATGTAGCTTAGGTTATTTGTATGAAAGTTTTTATGGAAATTGGGATGAACTAAAATTAGACATATGACAAATGTTAAAAAGTAGCTTAGGATGTTTGTATGCAAGTTTTATATGGACACTGGGAAGTCCTAGAGCTAAAAATATAGCATTTGGTTAAAATGTAGTTTAGGATGTTTGTATGCAAGATTTTTTTTATTGATAGGGTGTTTGTATGTAAAAAATTTTATTCATGGAGATGGGAGAAGCTAAAGCTAAAAGTATGGCATTTGGTTGAAATGTAGCTTAGGATGTTTGTATGTAAGGTTTTTATCAGGATTGGGAGGAACTAGAACTGAAATTATGCATCAGGATTGCATCTCTGAATGTCTAGTTGATTCTTCATTTTTATTTTGAGTATCTTCAGAGAAACAAATTTGCTTAAAATATAGCTTATGGTAATCATATGTCTTTCAATATGGCTTACTCCAAAATTCGGGGACTGACATGATAAAAATTTGGAAATATTAAATTCTGAATTACAGTAAATTTGTTTTGTATTTATTTGTGCATCACCAGTTCACTACAGCACATTTGTGCAAATTAATTAACTTACGTTAGTTTCTGTCGGAATCAGTTACAAACACTAAATTTAATCAGAAGGGCTGCAATTTGGTATGTTTGATGATTGGAGGGTGGATGATCAACATACCAATTTGCAGCCCTCTAGCCTCAGTATTTTTAAGATCTGAGGTCGGATTGAAAAAGCGCGGACAGTTAAAAAGTGCGAACGGACAGACAAAGCCGGCACAATACTTTTCTTTTCAGAAAACTAAAAAAAAATTTATAATGAATCTTTACATTTATTTGTAAATATCTACACCTCCTCATGTTCTCAATTCTTTAAAGAATCTGTCTCGTTGAGCAAAAACATTCCCTGACGTGATTCTTGGATAAGCGATGTTCTACAGTCCTTTTCCGAATATAGGTGGATTTACAATGGAAACTCTTAATTAATTTTGACCCCCTTTTATGTCTTTTAGTTTTCTGTGTTAAGTCCACTGCCTGTATCCGCTTAAATGGAGGAAAAAATAGGAAACTGATTGGCAGTAATGGCAGTAGTATTAGCAGTAGTAGTAGTTGAAACAAAGCAGAAAAATTATCCACTATGTTTTTAAATAAGAGATGAAACTGGAAAATATGTCTTCACACTGTTTCTCTACAAAAGACGATTCGTCATAATTATAACTGAATAAGCATCAAAACTGAATAAGAATTTTAATCTAAACAAAAATTTTTACTGGTTAATTAAAAATCAGTAAATATCTGAACAAAATGATAAAAATCAATTTCCCATAAAAAAATCTCATTAAAGTGAGAGAAAATGCACGTGCCAGGAAACCACAGTATCACTCTATTTTTCCATGTGTTAATGTATCACCAACCAGTAAACGTGGGTGTGTGTGTGTGTGTGTGTGTGTGTGAGTGTGTGTGTGAGAGAGATTGTTGATATTTCTACAACTATAGCTCTTTCTTTCCCAATGATTGTATGACTGGCAATAGCCACTAAGCATGACCAGACTCTGTGTGTGTGTGTGTGTGTGTGTGTGTGTGTGTGTGTGTGAGAGAGAGAGAGAGAGAGAGAGAGAGAGAGAGAGAGAGAGAGAGAGAGAGATTGTCTTAACATTTCTACAAGCACAGTTCATTCTTTCCCAATGACGTTATGACTGACAATAACCATTAAGCATCACTAGACTGAGAGAGAGAGAGAGAGAGAGAGAGAGAGAGAGAGAGAGAGAGAGAGAGATTGTCTTGATAGTTCTACAGCCACTGCTGTTCTTTCCCAATGACAGTATGTGTACAGTAGCTACTAAGCATTATCAGAGAGAGAGAGAGAGAGAGAGAGAGAGAGAGAGAGAGAGAGAGAGAGAGAGAGAGAGAGAGAGAGAGAGAGAGAGAGAGAGATTGTCTTAACATTTCTACAAGCGCAGTTCATTCTTTCCCAATGACGTTATGACTGACAATAGCCATTAAGCATCACTAGACTCAGTAGAGAGAGAGAGAGAGAGAGAGAGAGAGAGAGAGAGAGAGAGAGAGAGAGAGAGAGAGAGAGAGATTGTCCTAACATTTTCACAAGCACAGTTCATTCTTTCCCAAAGACCGTATGACTGACAGTAGCTACCAAGCATTATCAGACTGTGTGTGTAAGAGAGAGAGAGAGAGAGAGAGAGAGAGAGAGAGAGAGAGAGAGAGCACGTTAAAGAGACCATGTCCTTCTACATGGGACCTCCTCATTGTCTGAGGACAGGGACCTCTGTTGATGATGAGCGCTGCTTGATCTCAAGCGTATATACACAGCTCGAAAATGCAAAGTGATTGCAACGTGCTTGCGACAAGGAGCGGCTCATGAAAAATGGGATAATGAGACTCGTTTGAGGGAGGCTAAAATGCGCTCTAACAGAACACGACAACAACGTTTGCTCAGAGTTCTCTCTCTCTCCCTCTCTCTCTCTTTTATCTCTCAAATGGACGCAGATATGCGTACACAGACGCATACGTACACATATGCGTACACAGACGCATACGCACACATAGCTTCTAGACTGCTTGGTCATACAGAAACGTAATAAATAATGAGTGATGGGGCAGCCTCCTCTCTCTCTCTCTCTCTCTCTCTCTCTCTCTCTCTCTCTCTCTCTCTCAATCAGTCTATCTATGTAAGGGTTTAGAAAAATGAAAGTGGTGAGATAATAGCGATTACAGTGTTTTTTGTATTTCCTACATAATACAGTACATTTACTTTGAAAAAATGCTTCAGTAAATACGCTACAGTTTTATCTTCTAAAGATATTTTCGTTTGAAATCTCAGTTTCATAAAATTTCCAGAATACAAAATGACTCAAGTGTACAATTAAGTAAAATACTATTAAATTAACAGTAACTTTATGTAACGATATAAATCAAATTCTCTAAAGCGTAATCATAATTCTTAAAAAATTATGACGTTTTCTGGGACAAACAATTACAATTGATGCTATCTGATGCTGGATAAATAGTAGCTTTAGTAAAATGAAGATCAGACAATCTAGTCTTTAGACATGGTATCATATATCTTTGCTGTGATAGTGGTTCATAATAGAGTCAGTTGTAGTCTTATTTAGGAAAAACACAAATGATCTTGACAGTGATGCTGATAAAAGACACTTAATCTTCTATTATGCAAATTGTTGAAGAGGAAGATAAAAGATCTTTCTTTCAATGTCACTGACACTAACGAATTTGACATAATCATTTGAATTCTGATAACATGTAAACGATATACAATTTCCTTCGTCAAATTGCATTGGTAATTAAAACTTTGCAGGAATGATTGAATAAAAATTTCCTTTTGAAAGATATATTTCTTATGCACATGCACAATTTTGCACATGAAAGATTGCAAAAATAATGTGTATATATATGTATATAAATATAAATATATATATATATATATATATATATATATATATATATATATATATATATATATATATATATATATATATATATATATATATATATATATATCACACAAACATCTTCTTCTTCATCTTCTTCTTCTTCTTCTTCTTCGGTAAAACGTATTTGAATAAAACACCTGCCACAATCTTTTCCCATCCAAATACCTCTACAAACATCACGCGTGAAGACAAGCAATAAGGTAAAAACGCCCGCTGTATTCTTGACATAGTTTGAATACCTTAAACGGTGACAGAATTTCCTTCAATCTCTCGCCCTCCAGAAGAGACGAGGCGCTTCTCCGAATGTTACAAAGGACGGAGAATGTTTATAACATTGTCGACGCACACATAGAGGGAATTTCAGGAGACTGCAGGAGGAAGGTCAAGAAGGAGAAGGATGTTTATTTATATCTTTGAATATACCCCATTCATTCGAATCAAAAGGGGATGAGTGGTGATACATATTTTATTTTTTTCTGCAGGATGTACTTTTTTTAATATTTGGTTTGTCAATGGTTTAGCCATTTGTACTTATAACTGTTGCCAATTGTGTCTAACACACACACAGATATATATATATATATATATATATATATATATATATATATATATATATATATATATATATATATATATGTATATATATAATATTACATATATGTATATATACTATATGTACATGAGTGTGAGTGTGTTAGACACAATTGGGATAAATGTTGATACATTTTAAAATTTTTTCCTGCAGTATGTGTTTGGTTTGTCAATGGTTTAGCCATTTGTACTTATAACTATCGCCAATTGTGTCTAACATACATATACACATACATACATATATATATATATACATATACTGTATATATATATATATATATATATATATATATATATATATAATTATATATATATATATATACAAGCATATATATACCTACAGTATCACCACTTATCCCAATTGTGTCTATAATACACGCACACACACTCACAAACAAACACACACACACACACACACACACACACACACATATATATATATATATATATATATATATATATATATATATATATATATATATATATAATATATATATATATATGTGTGTGTGTGTGTTAGACACTTGGCGATAGTAATAAGTACAAACGGCTAAACCACTGACAAACCAAATATTAAGGATGTACATCCTTCAAAAAAAAAAAATAATAATAAAATAAAAAAGTATCACCACTCATCCCATTTTGATTTGAATCAATGGGGTATATTTAAAGAAATAAGCAACCTTCTCATACTTGACATTCATCTTACAGTCTCCTCTAATTCCCTCTATATGTGAGCGTCGACAATGCTGTAACATTCTCCATCCTTTGTAACATTCGGAGAAGTGCCTCGTCTCTTCTGGAGGGCGAGAGATTGAAGGAAATTCGGTCACCGTTTAAGGCATTCAAACTATGTCAAGAATACAGCGAGCGTTTTTACCTTATTGCTTTATCGTCACGCCCGATGTTTGTAGAGGTATTTAGATGGGAAAAGATTGTAGCAAGTATTTTATTTAAATACACTTTACCGAATAATAATAATAATAATAATAATAATAATAATAATAATAATAATAATAATAAGAAGAAGAAGAAGAAGAAGAAGAAGAGAAGAAGAAGAAGAAGAAGAAGAAGAAGAAGAAGAAGAAGAAGAAGAAGAAGAAGAAGAAGTAGGAGCTAAAAAATTTAACAGTATTTTCTTAAGACTTACCAAAGTTCTCCGTACAACGCACTGAATATTTCTCTTCAGCGAAAGCATTTCGTTAATTCATATACAGCAAGAACTAAAGTCAGTTTCAACTGTTATACTAATCAAGTCACGCCTACACACTTTTACTCGCATTCATCTGAACCCCCCCAGTCCCAATACTCTCTCCATGAACGTGTGTGTATGTATCCACAATGGTTCTCGCCAGCACTTACCGAAGACAAAAGGACGTTTAAAAGTTAAAAAGCGGAAGACCAAAGCAATGGAGAAAAAATGCCGCAATAGTTGGCCAGTTCTTATACACACGAGACTAACATTAAGAGAGAGGATTCTGACCCAAACTTTGGAGATAAAAGGACCCAAGTTGGCCCATAGCAGTCATCTGCCACGTTGTAAATTGCCGGCCTTTTACAATCTCACCGAGGTATTTTCTCCTCCTCCTCCTCCACCCTCCATCCCTCCCTCCCTCCCTCCCTCCGCGACATGAAAGGGGTATTATGGCACATGGAGGAAAGTCTCGTATTTGAAAAGGGAAGACGGTAGATGTCGAGCTTCGTAACAAATGAAAAAGTTACCCCTGGTTATTCTTCCCGTTTTCTTTTCATTGCATTTTCTTTAGCTGTTTCTTGTTATTCTCCTAGAGAATGGTCAGTACAAGTTCGGGTATTTTTAGTTTGTTTTGAATTTAATAACTAATGGAAAACTAATACTTGTTTATAACATTTACTACTTCTTTTTTACCGAATATTCACTAATGGTGTCCGTTCTTGTGACAATCTGAAATTTAAGCACCAGCAAAATTGCTTAATTCTGATTATCTGTTTTGATAAATAAAAATTGTACAAAACCTTTGTTTATTGTAAATCTTAAAAGATTTTTGATGAACTGAATAAAATTGCACCCTCAAGTAAATGAAGACAGCTAAAACCAAGAGATCAATAATCGGAGGGAATTTGTATAAAGTTATGTGTAAATGAAACTTATTGCATTGCATCTTAGCTCTATTATGGATGATTGAATTATGCTCTAAAAACTCATTCTTAAGACAGTCTAAATTATCTACAGAATATATACAGAAACTAAAGATAATTCTGTAAATAAAAATTAAATCTCTGAAGTTTCATTATATTCTTGAATCGATGTAATAAAGGACAGCTGAGAAGGTTTTGATATGAATGATGTCAAGAAAGTTAAAAAAATAACGTGCCGAAGTTTCTTCGGCGCAATCGAGTTTTCTGTACAGCGTATAATCAAGGCCACCGAATACAGATCTATCTTTCGGTGGTCTCGATATAATGCTATATGAGCCGCGGCCCATGAAACTTTAACCACGGCCAGGTGGTGGCTTGGCCTATATCGTTGCCAGAAGCACGATTATGGCTAACTTTAACCATACATAAAATAAAAACTACTATGACTAGAGGGCTGCAATTTGGTATGTTTGTTGATTGGAGGGTGGATGATCAACATACCAATTTGCAGCCCTCTAGCCTTAATAGTTTTTAAGATCTGACGGCAGACAGAAAAATTGAGGACAGACAAAAGTGCGGACGGACAGACAAAGCCGGCACAACAGCTTTCTTTTCAGAAAACTAAAATCGAACTTTGCATTTGCAAGTGAAAGCAGCTTATTCTTAAAGACTCCCTTTGGTTTATAAAAAGAAAAACTGAGATACTGAAGAGAGTGATCATTCTCGTTTAGCAAATGTCACAATTATAAAGGTAAAATAAATAATTATCCAAGAAGGTCGTATCAGCAAAAGTAAAATACTGTATATACCGTCATAAATGTATGCGCGTTTTGAGAAGTAAAATTGCTAATGTAATCTAAGACATCGATGTTTTCCAAAGGTCATAATTATAGTGTTGTATTAACAGATATGATAACAATTCTCTGATATACGTATAAGAAAATATAAACGACTTTTACTGGTGGCAACACTGTCGTATTGAGAACATATGGCAATTTATTGCAATTTTGCGTTCAAACCGCATATCTGTAATGAAAAGTAATGGGTCTTCGATATTTCGCAAGGATGAAAATTAAATACAGAGAGAGAGAGAGAGAGAGAGAGAGAGAGAGAGAGAGAGAGAGAGAGAGAGAGAGAGAGAGAGTATTGAAGATACGTTCAGAAGGACCATTTCAACATGTTCCGTGAGAGAGAGAGAGAGAGAGAGTATAGAAGAGAGAGAGAGAGAGATTGAGAGAGAGAGAGAGAGAGAGAGAGAGAGAGAGAGAGAGAGAGAGTATATTGAAGATACATTCAGAAGGACCATTTCAACATGTTCCGTGAGAGAGAGAGAGAGAGAGAGAGAGAGTAGAGAGTATATTGAAGTTCAGAAGGACCATTTCAACATGAAAGAGAAGAGAGAGAGAGAGAGAGAGAGAGAGAGAGAGAGAGAGAGAGAGAGAGAGAGAGAGAGGATTGAAGATCAAAGATGAGAGGGAAAGAGAGAGAGAGAGAGAGAGAGATACGTTCAGAAGACCATTTTCAAAAGAGAGAGAGAGAGAGAGAGAGAGAGAGAGAGAGAGAGAACCATTTCAACATGTTCCGTGAGAGAGAGAGAGAGAGAGAGAGAGAGAGAGAGAGAGAGAGAGAGAGAGTATATTGAAGATACGTTCAGAAGGACCATTTCAATATGTTCCGTGAGAGAGAGAGAGAGAGAGAGAGAGAGAGAGAGTATTGAAGATACGTTCAGAAGGACCATTTCAACATGTTCCGAGAGAGACAGAGAGAGAGAGAGAGAGAGAGAGAGAGAGAGAGAGAGAGAGAGAGAGAGAGAGAGAGAGGACCATTTCAATATTGAAGATACGTTCAGAAGGACCATTTCAACATGTTCCGTGAGAGAGAGAGAGAGAGAGAGAGAGAGAGAGAGAGAGAGAGAGAGAGAGAGAGAGCATTGAAGATACGTTCAGAAGGACCATTTCAACATGTTCCGTGAGAGAGAGAGAGAGAGAGAGAGAGAGAGAGAGAGAGAGAGAGAGAGAGAGAGAGAGAGAGAGAGAGAGAGAGAGAGAGAGAGAGAGAGAGAGAGAGAGAGAGAGAGTATATTGAAGATACGTTCAGAAGAACCATTTCAACACGTTCCGTAAGCCTATTATGCCAAGTGATGGGTCACAGATATTTCGCATGGATGAAAATTAAATATGCAAAGGATGAAAAGCACAATTGAATTTACGCTTAGAAGAACCATTAACATGTTTCGTAAATCAGAATTAACAAGAAACAAGTACAAAATGCGCCGAAGATTCTTCGGCGCAATCGAGTTTTCTGTACAGCCGCTACAGCATATAATCAAGGCCACCGAAAATAGATCTATCTTTCGGTGGTCTCGGTATAATGCTGTATGAGACGCCTTCATTGAAACTTTAACCACGGCCAGGTGGTGGCCTATCCTACATCGTTGCCAGAGGCAGGATTATAGCTAACTTTAATCTTAAATAAAATAAAAACGACTGAGGCTAGAGGGCTGCAATTTGGTATGTTTGATGATTGGATGGTGGGTGATCAACATCCTAATTTGCAGCCCTCTAGCATCAGCAGTTTTTAAGATCTGAGGGCGGCGGACAGAAAAAGTGCGGACAGAAAAAGTGCGGACAGAAAAAGAGCGGACGAACAAACAAAGCCTGCACAATAGTTATCTTTTACAGAAAACTAAAACGTCAAAAAAAAAAACAATAAAATAAAACGGAATTTCCCAAAACCTCCGTTTTCTTCAACCTAATTCCGACCGATATTAAGGTCTGGGTTATGACGCCGTTCAAGGGGGCCTGCTGGAAATGTTGTCACCTATCGGGCTCTCAATCCCAAGGTCGTTGAATTTGCATGGGACGGGCATTACTGGTCCAACGGTCACCAGTAGTGGGTCATTAGTTTCTGGGGTCAAGCGCTACGGGTTAGAGTGGCAGGGTCGAGAATGCTTATGTCCGTCCGTGCGTGTGTATGTA
>NC_089755.1:35757620-35782620 GCF_040412425.1 Macrobrachium rosenbergii
AAGTATCGAAAACTAGGAATGGACGGAGATGAATGAGAGTGTTTATCTTATGGAATGAATGTGAAAAATACATTCAAAGAAAAAAATTAATATATTTTTCCATTGTTATAAAAATGATGAATTAACGTCAAATGTCATTTTCGGTCATCACAGTGATCTCGTCTGCAAGCAAAAAGACAGATACACAAACAAATCAAGAAACACAATGGCGATGATAATAAATATTGGACCTAAAAAAAGAATGCAATATATTTTAAGAACTTTGTAAATAACCCACTTATTTAAGCAAGATTGATTATGATCCGAACTCCCTTTTAATTTATACTGAGATCAATAGCTCGAAAACTATAAGAAGATAGTTGACCTTACGAAGATACATGCAAAAAAACCATAAATAATTGTCTCACTATTAAAAGTCATGATGAAACTCAAGAAAGAAAAAGAAAACAAGTAAAAATGCGCCGAAGTTTCTTCGGCGCAATCGAGTTTTCTGTACAGCGTATAATGCTGTATGAAACTCTCAGCCACGGCACATGAAAATCTCAGCCGCGTTCCATGAAACTTTCTGCCACGGCCCGGTGGTGGCCTGTGTTGTTGGCACCTATAGCGGTGCCAGACGCACGATCATGACAAACTTTAACCTTCAAGAAAATAAAAACTACTGAGGCTAGAGGGCTGCAATTTGGTATGTTTGATGATTGGAGGGTAGGTGATCAACATACCAATTTGCAGATCTCTAGCCTCAATAGTTTTTAAGATCTGAGGGCGGACGGACAGACAAAAACCACCTCAATAGTTTTCTTTTACAGAAAACTAGAAAGTATTATCCGTTTACATTATATTGCTGAGTAGTGTACGAACTGACGCAGCATTCCTTGTCGGTAACGACGTACTAGAATACCTCGCACAGTCGCAGAAATTTCGACATCAATTTTCTCCTTCTAAAGAGAAAAGAGAAACAGATCCCTGTAATTACATGGCATGTGGTATGGCTTTGTGATGCAAACTAAAATCATGAATTATAATAACACTGAATAATCTGCAAGTCTAAACTCAGGAAATTAGCATATACTTTATACAGAACTGGACTAATTGCATTAAATCTCTATTTCTGTGAGGTTGCTCCCTCCGATGTTGTATTATTTCTTTGAAGGAAAATGGAATCATAGTTATGGAATTCCCATTCCGAGTGTGGAATATGTATTAATGAAGTAAATCAGTGAATACAATAAGCTATTTTTGGTTAAATAACTACGCTAGCATATGCAGTGAAACAGTGTTAAACTTGAATTAGCAAATGTTAACACAATATTTTCGTACACATAAACAATATGCGTTAATTTCAGACAACCTGAAGATCTTGGTAGAGAAAGTTTGTGTATTAACATACAAGCAATTGGAAAGCATATTGAAACAACTTCAGGGAATGTGAATACTATCGTGTATTTGATTTCCTTGCTGGTCATAGGATTTTTCATTGTTAAATTATATTTAACAATGTGACTTATCATATTACCTTTATATAGCCTCTGACGTCACAAAAGAATACCTGTTTATAACCTGAAACCCCTTCGCCAAGAATAAATATCCTGTCCAGAATAAATATATAAATATCTATATAAAATATTCTGAAGACCTCTCCCGTTCTTTGACACTGCAATGCTTCACTGAAGGTAAAAAAAAAATGACGATAAAAATTCTTATTAACTGGAGTAGGATATTCTGAAAACTTTTCAATAAAATGTTTAAATATATAAATATCTATATAAAATACTCTACAGACCTTTCCCATTTTTTGACACTGCGTTGCTTAACTAAAGCTAAAAAAAAAAATTATGAGAAAAATCCTTATTAACTCGAATAGGATATTCTGAAATCCTTTCAATAAAATGTTTCCTTTGACTTCAAGAACTTTTGCTGCGTGCTTGAATGTCTAATGCGCCTGTCAGCTTATTGCAACGCATTGCACAACATTCCACTTGCATGTTTATTTCGGCCCTTGTTTTTATTTCGATATGCTAAATACGGAATTTCCATTTTCAGCAACAGCCAGCCTTATCACTGACAAGAAAAATATTTGCCTGGAATTTTATCTTGCGCCTTTAAGTTATTTCACTTCTTTCGTTTTGGTAAGTTCAGAATCCCTAATTTGGAAAAGGAAAACATATTTTCCTGTTGAAGATTGCAGCACAAATACTTAATTCATGAATGCTCACTTACCAAATAAAATAAATAAAACAGGTCTTACGTACTCTTTAAAACATGGCAGAAAAAAAATATAGCTCAGTAAGATTTGGTGCCGTGCAAAATTTATCTGTGCATTTTCTATTTTTTTTTTTTTTTTTTTTGACTTAGATATTCCATGAACGTGCAAATTTTAGACAAGAGTTTTTCGTATCCTTTGAAGGCTTCATATTTCTGTACAACGGTTATCCGTCAAAGGAAGATAAACAGTAGAGAGAGAGAGAGAGAGAGAGAGAGAGAGAGAGAGAGAGAGAGAGAGAGAGAGAGAGAGAGAGAGAGAGAGAGAGAGAGAGATTTTTTGTTAGACAAAGCAGGCCGTGTGGTAGAAAGTGCTCTTGCTCTTATCAATAAAACTCACGAGTACATTTACACACAATACTAATCTTATATTACCCAGGCATTATGCCACTGGGTGTTCCTGTTCCCATCAATAACTTGTTGGCAAGAGAGAGAGAGAGAGAGAGAGAGAGAGAGAGAGAGAGAGAGAGAGAGAGAGAGAGAGAGGATTGTTTCTGAATTCATTTGGTTCTCCTCTCATGGATAACCGTCAGGACAAAGAGAAGAGAGAGAGAGAGAGAGAGAGAGAGAGAGAGAGAGAGAGAGAGAGAGAGGATTGTTGTTGTTTCTGGATTCAACTGGTTCTTCCTGCCATGAACAACCAGCAGAGAGAGAGAGAGAGAGAGAGAGAGAGAGAGAGAGAGAGAGAGAGAGAGAGAGAGAGAGAGAGAAACTAGGGGACGTCATAACAAAGAACATCTATACATCTTTATTTTCCCAACTTCCTTCCTATCACTTCCTCTTTGCTACACTGGAACCAAAAGTTCCTCAACCTTGCGTGGAGGCAATTCATCCGGCCGCTATTTTATTCGCTTCCAAACGTCTGAAACTGGAATCTGGAGACTGGAAAGGAAAACTGGAAACTGGGAACTGGAAGCAAGGAACTGGGAACTGGAAACTGGGAACTTAGAAAAACTGGGAACTGGAAGCTGGGACCTGGAAACTGGGAACTAGAAACTGGAAACTTGGAAAAACTGAGAACTGGAAGCAGGGAACTGGAAACTGGAAACTTGGAAAAACTGGGAACTGGAAGCAGGGAACTGGAAACAGGGAACTGGAAACTGGAAACTTTGAAAACTGGGAACTGGAAGCAGGGAACTGGAAACTTGGAACTGGAAAATGAGAACTGGAAATTGGAAACTTGGAAAAACTGGGAACTTGAAACTGGAAACTTGGAACTGGAAACAGGGAACTGGAAACCGGAAACAGGAAACTTGGAAAAACTGGGAACTGGAAACTGGCAACGGGCCCCGGATGAAAATCCTGATTATAATTGGTACGCGACCAGTTAATTATTTTGGGAACCTGCACGCGCTCAGCGGACCCTTTCTGCCATTGGCTGAATCCTGATCTATGCAAAAGCTGCAACAAAAGGCTCACGGGGACGTAACGGGATTGACTGGAAAAGCGACGCTGGATTCAATTTATGTTGGCGTTTTCCAGTCCATAAAGTTTGTTAATGGCGTGACTATTGTGTGAAGCTGAGCGTATAAACATCGATGGGCTTCGTTCTTTTCATTTGTTTGTTCTTTTCTTTCTTTCTTTCTTTCTTTCCCACACCCCCACACCCGCCTCCGTCAAATGAAATCATACTCGTCTGAGCGATGAAAGAATATAGGATGTTACGAGATGAATAAATTCATAAGTTTAGTTTATTTTGTTTATTTTCGTTTTGGGTGGGTTTACTCTAATGATCAGTTCCCGTTGCATTTTTTTCCAATATCTTTTTCAATTCGGCCCTTTGAAGTTTCACGGGAGATTATCATTGTGTGAATCGCAAAGTGTAGCTTTAAAAAGAATTTATTATTTGTAATAGTTTCGTCCATGACTCTGCATTCAAAAACAATCTGTATATTTGCTATTTTTTAATCGATCAAAATGCAGTCATATTTTTTCATTAATCGAATTTTTATTTTCCTCTCTCTAATGATGGTATGGTATCGAGAAAAATATAATCCTCTGTAAATAATGTAAAACTATATTTTTACATAAATTAGATATAATTTGTGCTTGTTATTACGATGAATAGTAAGTCCAGCATTAAAGGAAAGATTAGAAAAATTATCATTTCATAAACATTGCTCAGAAATATTATTATCATTGGGACTGGTCGTAATAATCACGGCTTTGTATAAAAAAATAATGAAAAAACAATAAAAGTATTATGACATTTTCTGGGAACAAAGGGAGAGAGAGAGAGAGAGAGAGAGAGAGAGAGAGAGAGAGAGAGAGAGAGAGAGAGAGAGAGAGTTTACTAATCAACTTGATGCTTTACTTCAAAATTTGGGAATTAAATGAACATGGAGAAGAACATGGAGAGAGAGAGAGAGAGAGAGAGAGAGAGAGAGAGAGAGAGAGTTTACTAATCAACTTGATGCTTTACTTCAAAATTTCTAGGAATGAAATGAACATGGAGAAGAAGGTGTCAAGAGAGAGAGAGAGAGAGAGAGAGAGAGAGAGAGAGAGAGAGAGAGAGAGAGAGAAAGAGAGAGAGAGAGAGATTCATATTTAAAAGCTAGATAAATAAAAAAATTCTTAAATCGGAAACACATCGACAAAAAAAAAGAAAATAATAATAATAATAATTCAGTGTATTTGACGAACATCCTGATGGCAGAAACTAAAAAACAGGGTGACATTCTTTGATAATTACCGACTGTTCAAAACTCTCGTAAAAAAAAAAATGATGGCCCGGCTTGTTGAAGATTTGCACGCATTAAATCCGAACAGCAATGACAGCTGACCATGTAACTACACAAATATTAATTTAGTTCTTTTGTATATTGCAGACACGTTTTGATGCATATTGACAAGCATACTGACATCTGCAACAGACAAATGTTCGTAATATGTGTATACCTGCAGCTGTGATTGCTGATTGTATAAATGTGTTCATAGTTCTGACAGCTCACAACCATGATAAAGATTTAACACGTGACAAAATGCAGCGGTGATAGGTAATTTTGTCTTGTGTTGTGTGTGTGTGTGTGTGTGGCACTGATGTATAATTATATGCAACTGTGTACACAGTTATCAGAGCTGATTTCAACATGTGCACATAACTTTTTTTTAGTTTGTTGGCCATGGTTGTATCACCTGAGATACTGATTGTACACAATCTTATGTTGAAACACATTGTGCTGTATGTTTTGACTTCCCATCATAACAAAAATTCTCTCTCTCTCTCTCTCTCTCTCTCTCTCTCTCTCTCTCTCTCTCTCTCTCTCTCTCTGCACCGGACACACGGAAGAGGAAGTAGGACAGACGAAAATTGCAAGAGCAGGGCTGCTTGCACTGAAACACAAGATCTGAATGCGGTCTACAAGAGAATTAAAGATAACTGATAAATCTTCAGCTTTCACACTCATCTAGAACTTATCTTCTGTCTGTCTGTCTGTCTGTCTGTCTGTCTGTCTCTCTCTCTCTCTCTCTCTCTCTCTCTTCTCTCTCTCTCTCTCTCTCTCTGTTTGCTTGCTACTATCGCTCTCTATGTAATACAGGACATTGTATTTTTGTCTACGAAGTCCACAAGACGCCCTATATCTACAATTTTTCAAAAGAATAAAGAGAGAGAGAGAGAGAGAGAGAGAGAGAGAGAGAGAGAGAGAGAGAGAGAGAGAGAGAGAGAGAGAGAGATAATTGCCATAACCACACAAAAAACCCTTATGGCCTCAGTACATTTAACACAAAGGGTGAAATGTCGTTTTCCTGTTGAAAACACATTTCTCCGCCTCATAATTCTCATTTCACTTTTCATTTTATTGCATTTCTCCACTCCTCTCCCATTTCCCAATTTCTTCACAGTCCAGTGCATTTGTCATAACCGTCGCCTATAATTTCTTATGTGATTCTTGCCCATTCAGTTGTGAAACCCTTATGTTGTAGTTTTTCAGGTGGATTACCGAGATTCTTTTAATATTTATTTTCACACTGAAGCATATATTTTTTTTATATAACGCTTGCTTGCATGATTAATGGCGTTTTTGGAATAATAATAGTTATTATTATTATTATTATTATTATTATTATTATTATTATTATTATTATTATTATTATCACAAGTCTACTTGCCATCATCAACAATTACTATAAATTTTAACTAGCTATCATTAGCATTATATGCATAAGGCTCAAAGACTTCTTGAGCGCTCCTTTGCACTACTGCAACAAATATCTACGAGCACAATATTGCTCTTACAACCTCCTTAACTAAATTAATACCAGAAGCCGTTTTTTCATAATTTCCTAAATGCTTTTTATTAGCAATTCAGCATCGAAGTTGTCTGGGGTATTCCGGAAGAAAATGCGTCATGAATTATTATTATTATTATTATTATTATTATTATTATTATTATTATTATTATTATTATTATTATTATTTACAATAACATAATTTGTCGATTATAAAGTTGGGATATGACATTAATTTCTCATATATGTTTTTAGCCATAGGAATTACTTTTGGAAGCATGGTATGGCAGTAGTAATAATATCTCGGTTAAGTGGATCCTGCTTGTGCAGAGCCCATAGGTCCACAGCAGGCCTCTTATATATGTCTTTTTTAAAATTTTCCCCCACATTTAACATAAAGGACCGGCGCTGACATAAGTCAGCAGTTTCAATAACAAGAGCAACAGCGGCATGTGAATTGTGGCTTCTAAAAGCTCTCTGCCCATTTTTTTTTAATGTACCACTTCCCCCCACCCCCGCCCCCCCTACCCTACTCCTTCCTCCTCCTCCTCCCCTGGAGCCTATTTTTACTTTAGAAAACAGACTTTACTTTATTAAACTTGCCAGGCGCATCACTTATCTCCTTATGAGCGGCGCGACATGTGTGGGCTTATTTGAATGCTGCATGGAGACACGGACTGCATAACAACCAGCGCCATCTGTTGCCTGAACGCCTCAACAATTCGGGAGTAATACCAACACCGGAGTTGAGATTGAATTTCATTTACGGAATGAACGTTACCAGATTTATTTCGGAGTTGGCTCGAATAATTTGCGTGGCGATGCCATATACTAATTATATTTTAGTGTGATGATGTTATGTACTAATTACATTTTAGTGTGATCATGTTATATACTAATTACATTTTAGTGTGATAATGTTATATACTAATTACATTTGTGTGTGATAATGTTATACACTAATTACATTCTAGTGTGATAATGTTACATACTAATTACATTTTAGTGCGATAATGTTACATACTAGTTACATTTTAGTGTGATAATGTTACGTACTAATTACATTTTAGTGTGATAATGTTACGTACTAATTACATTTTAGTGTGATAATGTTGCATACTAATTACATTTTAGTGTGATAATGTTATATGCTAATTACATTTTAGTGTGATAATGTTGCATACTAATTACATTTTAGTGTGATAATGTTATATACTTATTACATTTTAGTGTGATAATGTTATATACTAATTACAATTTAGTGTGACAACGGCATATACTAATTACATTCTATTCTGATAATGTTAAATATACTAACTACATTTGAGTACGAACTGAAAATAACTGTTAATATATTTTCTGAGATGAAAGAAACTGAATTTTTGTACCATATGCCGTTTATATGTAACCAACAATAATGAAAAAATCAGTCATTGTTAAACAAAAGGCAAATATAATAATGACAACAAAATTCATAACATTACTAAGGCTTCACTTCCGTTTATAGGATTTACAATTCTCTTTAAATACGATTCATCAAACCGACCAATTTAGAAATGAAATGAACGTTTTCGTAACGATCTTAAAAATCTTAAAAGGCTTCTGACTGTATTAAAGTATTACGAATATCTAATTCAATGCTCAGGCCACAAAAACCAAATCGTGAAAATATCAACGTTTGCAATTTTTCAGTTTTATGAATGTGTTAAACCCTTAATAAATTGAAAAATATTAGGAAATCAGAGTTTTACAACACAGTTCATAGTCGTATTCCTAGTAAAGTGATGTCGAGGTAGCATCTATCACAACTGGCTTAGAGATGTAATGTTGAATGTTTGCTGTAAAATGTTTTATGTACACGAGTTTAGTTTAATGTTTTTTCTACGCTGTAACAGCTTATCTGCATTTTTTAAATTTCATCTTCTTAACAGGCGGCTATTCAATCTGCCCTATACTTACTATTTACAGCACCAGTTGCTGTAATAGTTTATTCTTTTAATATATATTCTGTGTCCCGTAAATGTCGAATATCATAATTATCTACTGTTTCCAATGATCCTATTAAGTCACCATACTCCTGTGAATTCTTGCTCGAATAATGTCATAAATCACAATTTCATAAATCATAAATTTCTACTCTTGGAATTTAGTACAAAAAGGCACACAATCAGACAACTGTACTTAATTCTATTTCACATCCCTTTGTAAAACTCACCAACGAATATAATGGAAAGGTATTACGTATATAAACAGCTTTATAAACGAATCCGTTCCTCCCGGCAAACGGCAGCTTGGAAAAAAATTAATTGTATCTCACCTAAAATGTAAATGTTGAATACAATTGAAAGCCCCGTCATCCGTCCTCGGTCGTATTTAATTAAACTACCCGTTCCGGCTTTGTAAAAAAAAAAAAAAAAAGGGAAATTTTCATCATGTATCGTGATATTAGCTGTCTATTAATGCAGAGAAAGCAAGGGTTTTCAACTCTGTATAAAATTAATGTGAGGATATTACAAATGGTTTTGTTGAATTTTCATTTACTATGTAGGCTTTTAAAATTGGCTTTTTTCATTATAATCTACTATTTAGATTTTTACAAATGGTTTTTTCATTATCATTTACTGTTTAGATTTTTACAAGTAGCTTTTTGCATTATCATTTACTATTTAATTTTTAAAAATGGCTTTTTTCATTATCATTTACTATTTAGATTTTTACAAGCAGTTTTTTCATTATCATTTACTATTTATATTTTTACAAATGGCTTTTTTCATTATCATTTACTATTTAGATTTTTACAAATGACCTTTTCATTATAGTCTACCATTTAGATTTTACAGCATGGGCTTTTTGACTATCATTAAATTTAGATTTTTACAAAAGATTTTTTATTGTCATTTACTATTTCGATTTCAACAAATTGTCTTTTTAATTATTATTTACTATTTAGATTTTTACATATGGCTTTTTCATTATAATCCTTTATTAGATTTTTACAAATGGCCTTTTTGATTATCATTTACTATTTAGATTTTTCATTAAAATCTACTATTATATTTTTACAAATGGCATTTCTGATTATCTATACAATTTAGATTTTCTGTTTATCAAACCGATTTTTCTTTTTATCACTGGGTAGATTTCATCTTTGATAACCTTCTGAATTACAAGGACTAAGTCAAATATTACTGTTAATTTTCAGTATTGTATGTTAATTTTAATTACTGCAAATGCGGATAGTAACAAGATACACAGTAATCCCATTAAAGAAATAAAATACAACTGTCATCAAAGCATCTCTACAATCTGTGCAAAAGTCATATGAAAAATATGAAAATTAACAAATAACAAAACGTAAAAAGTGAAAAAACCTCTAAGGAAAACAATTTTTATACAGAACTGCCCTAATTATGAGAAGCTATTAGTCTGACTGCACTAATGATGAGATTATCTAAATAAGACTGCACTAATTAATAGAGATTTTAAATAATATTCAGCATTAATGAGAAATTTTCAATACGATTGTAGTATTTATGAGAAATTTTAAATAGTATTCAGGATTTATAAGAAATGTTAAATAATTTTTCCTATTTATGAGAAATTTTGAATAATCACTATTTATGAGAAATTTTAAATAGTCTTCACTATTTATGCGAAATTTTTAATGATATTCACTTATTTATGGGAATTTTTAAATAACATTCTAGATTTCTGAGAAATTTTAAATAATATTCAATGTTAATGAGAACTTTTAAATAATATTCACTGTTAATGAGAAATTTTTAGTGATATTCACTATTTATGAGAATTTTCAAATAACATTCTAGATTTCTGAGAAATTTTAAATAATATTCAATGTTAATGAGAAATTTTAAATAATATTCACTGTTAATGAGAAATTTTTAATGATATTCACTATTTATGAGAATTTTTAAATAACATTCTAGATTTCAGAGAAATTTTAAATAATATTCACTGTTAATGAGAACTTTTAAATAATATTCACTGTTAATGAGAACTTTTAAATAATATTCACTGTTAATGAGAAATTTTAAATAATATTCTCTGTTAAAGAGAAATTTTAAATCATATTCACTGTTAATGAGAAATTTAAAATAATATTCACTGTTAATAAGAAATTTTAAATAATATTCATTACTAAAGAGAAATTTTAAATAATATTCACTGTTAATGAGGAATTTTAAATAATATTCACTGTTAATGAGAAATTTTAAATACATTAATATTCACTGTTAATGAGAAATTTTAAACAGTATTCTCTGTTAATGAGAAACTTTAAATAATATTCACTGTTAATGAGAAATTTTAAATAATATTCACTGTTTATGAGAAATTTTAAATAATATTCACTGTTAATGAGAAATTTTAAATAATATTCACTGTTTATGAGAAATTTTAAATAATATTCATTGTTAATGAGAAATTTTAAATAATATTCATTGTTAAAAAGAGTTTTTTAATAATATTCACTGTTAATGAGAAATTTTAAATAATATTCACTGTTAATCAGATTTTAAATAATATTCACCGTAATGATAAATTTTAAATAAAATTCTCTGTTAATGAGAACTTTCAAATAATATTACCTGTTAATAAGGAATTTTAAATAATATTCACTGTTAATGAGAAATTTTAAATAATATTCACTGTTAATGAGAAATTTAGACGATATTCTCTATTAATGAGAAATTTAGACGATATTCTCTGTTAATGAGAAATTTTAAATAATATTCACTGTTAATGAAAAATTTTAAATAATATCACTGTTAAAGAGAATTTTTAAATAATGTCCACGTTTCATGAACAATTTTAAATACTACTGTACTGTTCATGAGACGTTCGAAATAAGGCTCAACGATTTACGAGAACAAATTTGAAATTAGAGAAATATTTAGAAGAAAACAAAAATTCATCAATGAAATTATCACAACCATTATATGAAACAAATAACTAAAGAACAAATAAAAGAGAAAAAGAAGAAGAAAATATGTCTTTTAGATAAAAGAGAAAACAGGAAAGACCATATATATTTTTTAGACAAAAAATGAAAAAGGAAAATACTTTACTTTTTTAGACAAAGAGAAAAGGAAATAATAATAATATATATATATATATATAATATATATATATATATATATATATAATATATATAACAAATAACATATATACAAATTTAGCAAAAGAGAAACAGGAAAATCTTCTTCTTCGTTTTAACGTGCTTTTATACCCATTTTTATATGGGGTAAAAAGGACTTTGATTTGGCGGTGGGGTAGGCTTGTAACCTGACCGGCTGCCCTGCCTGACAAACCCTGGTACCGACCCGGTCATACATTTTTTAAACAAAAGAGAAATAAGGGAAAGACTATTTTTTTAGATACAAGAGCAAAAAGGAAAATACCATACATTTTTTAGACACAAGAGGAAAAAGGAAAATCCTATACATTTTTTAGACAAAAGAGAAAAAGGAAAATACTATACATTATTTAGAAAATAGAGAAAAAGGAAAATACTATACACTTTTTGGACAAAAGAGAGAAAGAAAAATACTATACATTTTTTAGATAAAAGAGAAAAAGGAAAATACTATACATTTTTTAGACAAAAGAGAAAAGGAAAATACTATACATTTTTTAGAGAAAAGAGAAAAAGGAAAATACTACATATATTTTTTTAGATAAAAGAGAAAAAGGAAAATACTATATATTTTTTAGACACAAGAGGAAAAAGGAAAATCCTATACATTTTTTAGACAAAAGAGAAAAAGGAAAATATTATACATTTTTTTTGACAAAAGAGGAAAAATTAAAGACTACAAATTTTCTTCTTCCGGAATAATGGAAAAACCATACGAGCGTCTCACACACAACTTTGCATTCACTAACAAGAAAATATGATCGGTGTTGACTACAGCTCTCAGTACACAGATCGTAATGGAGGCATTAGTATTCCGCCGAGAGAACCAGGGCGAGATATAAAGAAAGTCAGCCCCTTCACTCTGCGACGCTATCTCGAAGTCCACCATGATAGGGACTACGCGGTAGGGTGAATAGCAAAATGCCTACTAAATCACACTGGGGATTTTTCTCTTCTTATTTCTGTTGGTGGGGGGGGGTTATTCTTATTTTTGTAGCAGCTATTTCTCTTATTTCTGATTTTTTCTTAGTTTTTAATTCTTATTTTTTTTAACTAACCCTCTTATTCCTGTTTTATAGTTTTTTTTTTATTTCTGTGCGGTTAGTTCTCTTATTTCCGGTTTTTTATTGTTTTTTTAACAGTTAATCCTCTTGTTTCTGTTTTTTTCTGTTTTTAATCGGATTTTTAACACTTCATTCCCTTATTTCTGGTTTTTCTTCGCTTTTTATTCTTATTTTCTTAACACTTAATTCTCTTGTTTTTGGTTTTTATTTGACTTAAAAAATTTTTTCATGCTTAATTCCGGAATATCCTGCAAGAAATCAGGAACACGATTCCCCACACCAGTGTGAGTAAATCTGTCTTGTTGCTTTAGAAATTGATTTCATTTGGTTCTCAGTTGATAATTATTTTTATCTATAAAAATTTTCAAAAATATATAAATGTGTTTTTGCTAGAGCAATAATTCAGAAGGTGCTAATAACTTTATATTATTAAACAAAGATTTTTAACCCCACTTCATGAAGATATAATAAAGTTGGTGATACTTTACGCTCTTTATTTTGATTGGGTGAATTTAATTCAGTACGTTATTCTTCATTTATTCAATGGTTTCTGATACATTTTCGTTTTTAGAACGATCAACCTTTAAACGTTCTTTTTAATTAGCATGAAAAACCCCACAGAAGATATCTCTAAAATCTCACAGAGCTCAGCCGAAGGCTCTATACTCCACTGGGAAAGCAAACTGGAGAAAGTGTAGAATAAAAACATTACACGGACAAGATACCAAAGGGAATGACTGGTGAATAAAAGGAGAGAAAAACATAGTGGTATTATTTGCTAAAGAACCTTTCGTAACCCCTACGGGAGAGCCTTCCGCACCTTCTTCAGGAAGAACCTTAACGGCCACCTACTTAAGAACCTTCAGTATCAGCTGAAAGTTAAGTTAAGTATACCTTAGTTTAACCAGACCACTGAGCTGATTAACAGCTCTCCTAGGGCTGGCCCGAAGGATTAGATTAATTTTACGTGGCTAAGAACCAATTGGTTACCTAGGTTACCTAGCAACGGGACCTACAGCTTATTGTGGAATCCGAACCACATTATAGCGAGAAGTGAATCTCTATCACCAGAAATAAATTCCTCTTATTCTCCATCGGCCGGTCGGAAATTCGAACGTGGGGCCAGCAGAGTGCTAGCTGAGAACGGAACCCACCCACCCAATGTAGAATATCAGCTGCTGAAAGAGTCTTCAGTACCATCCAAAAGAAAATCATTCATTGTTATCAGAAAGGAAACCCTTCACTGCAACTTACAATGGGGCCCTCATTGTCATGTAAAAGGAGAGCCTTCAGTGCCACCTACAGGAGAACCTTCAGCGCCACCTAACCTTCAACCATCTGCAAGGAGAATCTTCGGTGCCACCTACAGGAGAATTTCAGCCATCTGACAGGAGAACCTTTAGTCATCTGAAAGGAGAACTTTCAGCGCCACCTACAGGATAACCTCAGTAACTCTTAGTATCATCCGGAAGGACACCCTTCAGTACCATCTACAGTGGGCCACGTACGCCATACTGAATGTGGTACGAGCTAAGACAACACGAATGAATCTCCCTGTTTTCGCAGACTATGGATTTGAATTGTAGACACCTTTCACACAGCAACTGTTGACAATATCAGTGGGCGTATTTTATGATTGGGAAATTAATTTGTAAAAAAAAAAAAAACTATGTAAAAATTTTATTTTATAATTTGGAAGTTAATATGCGAAAGAAAAACTACGGAAAATTTTAATCTAATTTTGAAAATAATATCAAGATTAAATTTTAAAAAGCAAATAAGATTAAAAGTATATATTTAAATAGAAATATGAATAATTAAAATTTAATTCATACCTTCGCTGGCTGCCCCTCACTCTAGGAAAAAAATAAGGTAAAGGAGCAAAGAAATGGGGAAAAAGGAAAACCCATAAAAAATAAAAAGGTATTCCTTCAACCCTCGGCACTCACCTTTTTACGCAAATAATTGATTATTTTCCCATTACGTACAATTAACGACTTGAAAAGTTTGTATTGCAAGATGGTGCCTCAGATTTTCTCTTTCAATTTTCTTTTAATTACCTGCAGAAAGGTATCTATACATTACATTATTTTACACTGATGTATTTTACTATATTTGCGATATTCTTAATTACCAAGTTTGATTTACTGTACATTATACGAATTTTTATCATATCATCGTGAAATTTTTTATATTCACAAACATTAAATTATAAATGTCGGTTAATATCCAATTCGCTCTACCTCAGAAATGATATCGGAGGGGAATTTTTATGATATATGATATATATATATATATATATATATATATATATATATGTATGTATGTATGTATGTATGTATGTATGTATGTATGTATATAATATATGTATATGTATATATATATATATATATATATATATATATATATATATATAAAATACACACACACACACACACACACACACACATACATATATATATATATATATATATATATATATATATATATATATATATATATATATATATATATATATATCACATATATATATATAAAGCAGCAACGTTCTTATCATATTCAATGAAGTAATATATTATATGTTGCTGTAAGGATTTTAGGTGTGTGTGGGTGTCATATGACACGCCAACCAGTGTGTTGTGTGTGTGATTCCCGTCCGCTGGTGATCCCATATTATCACCTAATTTGTTCCGTAGTGCAGAGTATAAGAGCAAAATAATACCATGTGTGTGTGTGTGTGTGTGTGTGTGTGTGTGTGTATTTTCGTAATTTGTTTCCAGTGATAGGTAAAGAACAAAATAAACATTACAAACCCCTTTTAAATTCTCTTTTTTTCATTACCTAGGGACCAGATAATTAAAAATACTTTGATTGTACTTGAAAAATATTTGCTGATTTTATCATATATCTTATTTTTAGGCCTCCTTTTGTCAGAAATTCATTATAAACAAAAACTTTTGTCAGAAAATCAACAAAAGTTGTCTTCTGATCATCGCCACGCCTGTAATAACGAGTCTGTGTTATTGTTAGTTTTTTTTTATTAAACTTATTAATATTCAGTTTTTTATCATTTATTATACAATACTGTTTGTAACTTTTTATACTGATAAAAATATTTCAGTTATGACAGCGCTATGTTGTTTTTTCGTAATATAAAATGCTTTTAATATACAATATATATTACTGAAACTTTTAAGACGGTAAAACTAAGTTGATTTTTTTTCAAGAAAGTTTTAATTATTTTAATTTCTTTTCAAAATTTTGTAACAAATTTTCTCACGGAATTGCTTTAACCTCTGACTAATTTTCATTATATTACAAATATGATACAGTTATCAACTCTTTGATAGGATTTTAATAAGTTTTAACTTCTAGGTATAGTGTTGATAACCTGACGATCTGTTTCAAGCACTTTTTAATATACTGCAAGATCCTCACTTAATGCCTGTAGCTTTTTCAAAAATGTCATTACATTTTTCTTGTACTGAAGCTACTACGATCCATGCATCATCTTGTAATTTAACTGGCACAATTTCAAAACATATAATTAGTAGCTATTTTGTAAATTTTAATGACTTTTCTGTATATCTTGAATACCAACTTCCAACAAAGGAGAATACGATATTTCTATCAAGAGGAAACTGCGCATAGTGCATTCTTCTAAAAGATAATCATGGATTTTGTAGACATTTTTCGTAACAATATTTTGAAATTTACATTCTTTTACATAATGTAAAAGCAATTCCCTATTCCATTGCTTTAATCCTGTTTAAAAAAAAAAGTACACTTTTATCATGTCTAAAGCATCATGTAGGTTGAGAAGTTTGTGACCTTATAAAATCCTTTCATGAACTATCTGCGTATCTTCATATCCATTCCTTTATTTCAAATGCTTAAATAGCTGTCACTGTGTATTTTTTTATATTAAAAAAGAAAGTGTGTATGTATGTATGTATTTATGTATGTATGTGTGTATGGTAAATATAATTTTTCTTACGTTATCCCACGTCCGCATCTGTTCAATTAATGTTTTATAGTCAATAAACAGTAATTGCTATCACATATGGATTACCCGTTCATTAGCATTCTCTCTCTCTCTCTCTCTCTCTCACACACACAAATTAGCCATTATTGTTTATCCCATAATCATACTCTTTGTCTTTCTGACTGTTTGTTTCTCTCGACTTATTACCCACTATTTAGCAATCGCTCAAACTTTCTCTCATACTTATTTCTTTTGATTAGTGCTCTCTCTCTCTCTCTCTCTCTTTCACTGCTATTAACGTTACGCAAATAAAGCTACGACAAACTGCATACTAAAAAACCTTCGATGGCTACATAAAATTGCGGTGGGCTTACAAGATTATTCTCTCTCTCTCTCTCTCTCTCTCTCTCTCTCTCTCTCTCTCTCTCTCATTTACTTAGAGCGTCGTTCTCCCTACACTTTCCTCTACTTCCCTCATTCACATTCTCTCCCCTCCACCTCTTTCCTCTCTCGCTCTCCCTCGCTGTATTATATTTTAGACAGTTATTGCACCATGTGCTGATTTAACGGTACTCCGTCTCCTCCTGTCCGTAATACCCCCAAGGCTCTTTTGTGTTCCTTACCCAGAATTACTCTCTCTCTCTCTCTCTCTCTCTCTCTCTCTCTCTCTCTCTCTCTCTCTCTCTCTCTCTGTGTGTGCTCCTTTCCTTAAGAATCGACTTTTCTCGCGTTTCTAGCCTTGCTCATGACTTTCATTTTAATATCATTTGGAAACAAGTTCTCTCTCTCTCTCTCTCTCTCTCTCTCTCTCTCTCTCTCTCTCTCAAGTTCTCCTTTTCTTAAGAATCGACTTTTTTCGATTTTGCTGTCTCGCTTACGTCTTTCATTTTAATATCATTTGGATACCAATTCTCTCTCTCTCTCTCTCTCTCTCTCTCTCTCTCTCTCTCTCTCTCTCTCTCACGGTTCTCCTTTTCTTTAGAATCGACTTTTTCGATTTTGGTGTCTCGCTTATGTCTTTTATTTTATTATTATTTAGATACAAATTCTCTCTCTCTCTCTCTCTCTCTCTCTCTCTCTCTCTCTCTCTTTCACTGTGCTCCTGTCCTTAAGAATCGTCTCCTCTCGCTTTTGCAAACTCGCCTAAGTCTTTCATTTTAATATCATTTGGATAAAAAATGTTAACATTATCTGGATAAAAATTGTGTGTGCGTGCTCCTTTTCTTAAGAATCGACATTTCTTGCTTTTCTTGTCTTGCTCATGTCTTTCATTTTAATATTTGGAAAGAATGCTCTCTCTCTCTCTCTCTCTCTCTCTCTCTCTCTCTCTCTCTCTCTCTCTCTCTCTCTCTCTCTCTCTGCCCCTTTTCTTTAATGACGAATTTTCTCGCTTTTGTCTTGCTCGTGTCTTTCATTTTAATATCACTGAGAAAATCTCTCTCTCTCTCTCTCTCTCTCTCTCTCTCTCTCTCTCTCTCTCTCTCTCTCTCTCTCTCTCTCTCTCTCTCTCTCTCTTTGTTGTTCTGCATCTAAATTTTTTTGGAATTCTTTTTTTGGAAACTGACTTTGTTCTCGTTTACGCTGCCTGACCTTTTCCCTTTTTCATTATCTTTTGGAAAATGTGGAAAATATATGTAAAGCAAAATTAGAATTTTTTTCTTCATATTTTCCTCATTTTGATGGCATGCTTGGGAAGCAAAAATTCAAAACGAAAAAACATATTGTGGTGAAAGAAAATTTTATATTTATGTTTTCTTCATACAATTCTTGAAAATTTGGCTTTTATTCGTTTATGAAAAATTTTCTGTTTAATTCAACTTAAAAAACAAAATTAACATTTTATGAGCATCTCTCGTGACTTGCTATTTTCCAACGGTTAAATTTTTACTTTTAGCATCTTCCTTATACCCATGTTCTTAATTCCTTGTGCCAAAGGAACATGAAATTTAACATTCCTAAAATTATTTATACTATTTTATTACAGAATGTCTATTTTCTGTACTCCTCTTATAATAACTGTCTAAATATCTGTATAGTATCTTTTTGCAATCTGTCAATTTTCTATCCATCTTAATTTTTTCATCTTCATTTTTATTTCATTTTTTTTCTATTTTTTATTTTATCTTTTTTTATTTTTTCTAATTTTTTTTTATTTCACCCTGATTCCCCCACTTCTCTTCTATATGTACTCATCCTTCCTTCCTACCCACCTCCCCCTAAACACCTCACCCCCCACCCAACCCAAAAAGAGTGAAAAAAGAAATTCATGGCAGTAATTTTACTTCTCAGAAATGAATTTATTCATTGCATTCTCTGGAAAACTTCTCTTCTTTTCCCATTGTTGGTAAGTTCATTATCTCTCTCTCTCTCTCTCTCTCTCTCTCTCTCTCTCTCTCTCTCTCTCTCTCTCTCTCTCTCTCTGGGGCTTACACTCTCTGTTGTTGAATACTAACAAATTCTGTATAAGAGAGTATTTTTCGTCTTTACAAATATCTTGATCTGTGCCCTATTTAGGTTGTCCAATGTATTTTTCATTCTTTTATTTGCAAATAAAACTGTAGTATCAATTTGTATTCACGTATTTCGGATAATTGTGTACTTATATCTTTTTGGTACTAGAAAACTGTGTTGTAATTATTTTGTGTTTAGATTTCTCTCTCTCTCTCTCTCTCTCTCTCTCTCTCTCTCTCTCTCTCTCTCTCTCTCTCTCTCTCTCAAAAATCTGCCGTGTCACCGTCGTAATTATAGATCCTGTGCAAAAATTTCTTGATTTTTTAACATTTCAGCTTATTTTATCTTTTTTATCCTCTAGTCCTGCGCTTATTGAAAAACATATTTATTTTTTCATCTCTTGTTTTCCATCTGGTAAATCGTCAACATGAAACAGGGATTTTCCCTTGTTCTTTGACTTCATATTTCAGCTTATTTTATGACCATTTTTATTTCTCTCTGTGAATAATCAACATATTTGGAGAGTTCTCTGCCCTTGCTTTTTTCTCTCTTCATTGTCATTGCGCATTTTTTTCCACTCTGAAATAATTCTGCTTAATTTCCGTTCACTTGTCTTCATCAGATTCTATATAAGTTGCTAACAATTTATTATTACTCTCGCTTCCTATCAAATCTTCTCTCTACCTTGATTTCCCTTACGCTACGGTTTTCCAAGAGATTATCTGAACAGCGTTCCCGTCTTAATAAATTCCCTATCTTTATCTTGATCTTCCACGCGACTTGCAAGCAAAAAAAAAAAAAAACCTTTCTTATGGTAATTTACAATTTTTTTCCTCTCTCCAGCCCATTTTTCCCCCTCGAAGATATGACCTGGAAATATTACCTCTCCTCCATTCGGAATTCTCGTTTCTACGAGTAACGTTGACAGAGGAGACATTTACGCCCGAGCCTTGAATAACGCCAGCCTTGATTTGCCCGGGATAACGGAGGGTTATACCCCCTACGTTTATAGGAGTGTAAAACCACATATTATGAAAGAGGTTCCCTATTGTGAGTGAAACGAGCATTGGATGAGAGAGGGAGATTGTATGCATGGAGGAGGGGGGAAAGGGGGGAGGAGGAACAATGAGAAAGGGGGTGGATATGGGAATAAGGGATTGAGATTAAGAGGTAGATGGGGACTGTCTTGCATGGGCTTATAAGGTGAGAAGGAGGGGAGGGAAAATGATAGGGGAAATAGAAGTAAGGGGGGAGGGGAGAGGCTTCTGTATGTACGCAAAGTGATATGAATTAAGAAGGAATAGGGAGGGATATATCATATTAAACACAATATTATATTAAACGTAACATTATGAAGGCGACGCCCCCACAAAAATGGAACAAGGAAAGGACAAGGACAAATACTGTTCGCTAAATTGTGAGCAAAAACGGAAAGGTGAAAATAGAAGGAATAGTGATGGGAATAAGGACCGCTGTACGGCGTTATGAGCTGACAATGGATGTGGGTAAAAGATTTTATATGAACGTGTATGGTTAGAGGAATGGGAATTGGGATGGATGAAGGAATGGAACTAAGAAAGTAAACAAAAAGAAGAAGTAGATGAGGATATGCAAACATGGGGCAAGAACCAGGTACAGATATGGAGAGAGAGAGAGAGAGAGAGAGAGAGAGAGAGAGAGAGAGAGAGAGAGAGAGAAGATTATACTAAAATACAACAGAGGAAGTAACAGAAAGACATCACGCAGTATGCGTAATGACAAGGAAAGATCAAATGAATCCGAAAGAGAAGAGCAAGAACAATTCGGAAGAGAAGAAGGGTAAGCAGATTACCGCTGCCTAAAAGGAAGAGGAAGTAGGTTAAGAATATAGTTATTGCATCCCAAGGCCTCGCCAGGGCGACCCCCCGCCGAATAACTACGGAGGGGCGATATGGCCCCTCCGCGGGGGAAACGCTCTGACGGCGCTGGTGACACGGAATGGCACTCCGTTGATTGTGACAAGTGGATATGTTTTGTTTTCTTTTTTGGCGTCTTTATCCCTCCTGCTGGTAAGCGATGCATAATTCAGAGGGCCACGCCCGAGGAGGGAGAATGACATACTTTGGTGGTATGCGCATTAATTTTATTTTTTTTTTTATTTCTGTATTTATGATTCATTAAAATCTGTTAGTTTTTTTTTTTAAATTGATATCGTGTTCCTCGAAAGTTTAATTTTTAAATTATTGCCTATTCTAACTTATTTCCATATATAATATAATATATATATATATATATATATATATATATACATACACATATATGTGTATATATATATGTAATATATATATATATATATATATATATATATATATATATATATATATATATATACACATATATGTGTGTATATATATATATATATATATATATATATATATATATATATATATATATATATATATATATATATATATATATATATATTATGCATATTACTTACATATTATACCAAGCTCAACCGATCTACAACAATATGACGGTGATTAATCAGAATGCATCTTTCTAATATACGAAATAATTACTATTACTGAAATCAACTATTTTTTAAATATGATTTAAAAAAAAAAACCTACACCTACGAAAACACTTCTTTCGGAAGACGAAAAAAAATCCACCCCCAAAATTCTCCCACATCTGCCGAACTTTCACGAGCAAATATGTTGAGTGTAATTACCGGGCCTTAAACGTATCAAAAGAGGGCATATATCCGTTCAGCGAGCATATTCAGAACACCGGCCTATTTAGCCTATTTACAGACTATTAGCATTTAGATGGCCGCATTAACATACATTAAAACTTGCCGAGCGAATTTAATCATCAAACACCAGCAATGAATACATTACACGGACATTATATACGCAAAATACGACGTCATGATTTTCGCGTCGCTTCTGTGTGTCTCTCGGACTGACTGATTGACAGATTGACTGACGAACTGATTGACTGATTGACTGATTGACAGATTGACTGACTGACTGACGGGCTGATTGACAGATTGACTGACTGACTGACGGGCTGATTGACAGATTGACTGATTGCCAGATTGACTGACTGACTGATTGACAGATTGATTGACTGACTGACGGGCTGATTGACAGATTGACTGGACTGACTGACTGACGGACTGATTGACAGATTGACTGACTGACTGACTGACTGACGGACTGATTGACAGGTTGACTGACTGACTGACTGACTGACGGACTGATTGCAGATTGACTGACTGACTGATTGACAGACTGACTGACAGACGGACTGATTGACAGCCTGACGTCACGAAGTGACCCACCAGGAACTAAATAAATGCGTTACCGGCTCTTTATCGGAGTCCCAGTACGTCAGAGAAATAATATTCGTGTTAAATAAACGTTGTAAATGACAAATTGGTCTCTGTACGGTCGTTAAACTGGCCATCGTTCGATCTGAGGTTTTACGCAACGTCGTGGCTGGTCTGTACCTGGATGGGTTACTGCAAGAGAATTTCAAACGTTGTGGGTATATAAGTCTCATGTAGAAACCTTGCACTCTAAAGACACAGATATACATACATATACGCATACTCGTATATATATATATCTAAAGGCACACACACACACACACACACACACACACACACACACACATATATATATATATATATATATATATATATATATATATATATATATATATATATATATATATATAACATTAATATGTGTATATAAATATATAAATAAATAAATAAATATTCATACATATATATATATGTATGAATATTTGTTATTATTTATATTTTATATACACATATGAATGTTATATATATATATATATATATATATATATATATATATATATATATATATGTAGATATAGATATAGTGTGTATGTGTGTGTCTACTACTACATGCGAGAGTATGCGTATATGTATGTATATCTGTATGTCTTTAGAGTGCGTGGTTCTACATGAGACATATATACCCACAACGTCTGAAATTCTCTTGCAATAACCTATCCAGGTACAGACCAGTCACGACGTTGCGTAAAACCTCAGATCGAACGATGGCCAGTTTAGCGACCGTACAGAGACCAATTTGTCATTTGTAACGTTTATTTAACACGAATATTAATTCTCTGAAGTACTGGTGCCTCCAATAAAAAACCGGTAAAGCATGTATTTAGTTCCTGGTGGGTCACTTCGTGTCAGGGTCTTTGGACTCCCCCTCGCTGGACCTCTCCGAATCACCTGCTTTTGTGCTTCACCCTCTTTTAGGACTTTTCCTGGCCGAAAACTCCTTTCCCAGGCAAGACCTGCATTCAGGACTTGACACGTGAGACGCCCGATGGCGGACTTAACAGCATTCGTGCACAAAGGATCGTCCGCACCGGCACGGCCGTGCCAACAAACACCGGCAGAAAGGGAGGTCATATTAGGCCAGGTCAGGGGTCAACATACCGCTTGAACTTGGCTTGACAGGTAGCCTACCCATCCAAGTGCCACCTTAGTGCCAGTCGTAGAAGTCCCACTCAACTCAGAATCCTGTTGACTCTACATCCACGGATCTTCGCCCCAGGAACAGGGTACTGTGTGGGAAGGGGGGCGCGTGGTCGGTCAGCTTAACTTTTACTCTCATCTCATACCGCTTCAATTTTCACTTGCATTTTCTTAAGGCCCTAACAAATCGTCGGTAACCCAAAATTAATGTTTTAAAGTGTAATTGACTTGATTATATTTTAATGTCACATCTCCTTCAGCCTTCAGCACTCCCGTTGTAAAGATTAACTGTGCCTTGGCTCATCCAGTGATCGTTCTCCCTTCTCTACATTGCAGAGAGGTTGTGTGTATCACGCTGTGCAATCATCTGCCTCCACTGTGCCTGTACGTCCATCCATCAAGCAGTCCATGAAGTTGCTATATATCAGCCTTAATTCTTTATTGTGTTGGCACTCAATTTCAACACTTGTCTTAATTCTCTTGAAAGGTGCCAAGAGCCAGCGTATGCGGCTCTCTGTAATTGAGCTTGTGAGCATTGTAAATACACTTAATTAATTTAGACCCAGAATTTCTTTCCAGAGTCCCTGCCTTACTTTTATTATCAGATAACTTAACTTTATTCTTTTTACATGTGTTGGTTCCCCAGTCAGATGTGTAGCTAACACGTATATTATATATATATATATATATATATATATATATATATATATATATATATATATGACTGTGAAATATTTTCTGTTAAAACAGAATTCCATCAAATATAAGGAGCCCATAAACACGCTAAAATGTAGAAAGTAAATGCTATATTTCAGAGACCAAACTGTCTCTCTCTTCAGGCAAATAATATATATATATATATATATATATATATATATATATATATATATATATATATATATATATATATATATATATATATATATATATATATATACAATGCAACCTCTCAATACACTTACACATCATAAAAAGTAAGAAATGAAAAATAACAACAGCAGAATGTCCAACTATCCACCAGTAACTGACTCACAAGCGTTAGTTAAGCGAAAACGATACACAATAAAAAAAAGCGATTAAAATCAGAGCTTAAGATAAAATGCAAAGAGAGCGACAGAGAGATATACGGTTACAGTAATTCAAAACCTGGTGTACGAAGCAAAAGCATTCCTGAAATGTCATAAGTTACAGGATTTTGAAACTGGAATGCCTGTCCGCATGTTATCCGGATTCTCTCCATTTTAGGAATTGGAATTGAGTATAAAATTAAGGCCGAAGGTCAAGCACTGCGACCTATGAGGTTATTCAGCGCTGAAAATGATTTTGAAAGAATTGTTAGG
>NC_089755.1:35790120-35792620 GCF_040412425.1 Macrobrachium rosenbergii
AATGGAATCTTGAAAGATATTTAATTAATAACTCATTTCACTGAGTAGAAAGCTGATTGCCAATTAAGTTCAACGTTCATACATGAATTAACAACATAACAGCAGATTATATAAGAAACAAAGGTTATATCCATTTGTATATTTCCAAACTATAAAACGGTTTTCCATAATAAGTTTCCCAAGGTTTATATATATATATATATATATATATATATATATATATATATATATATATATATATATATATATATATATATATATATATATATATATATATATACAGTATATATATATATATATATATATATATATATATATATATATATATAATATATATATATATATATATATATATATATATATATATATATATATATACATATATATATATTCTAGGAAACTCAAAATATTTCTAAAAGCAAAAAAATTCCACATTCAAGATCAAAAGAACTAATACTAATATTTACTCTGAGGAGTGTATATGTATATATATATATATATATATATATATATATATATATATATATATATATATATATATATATATATATCTCTGAAATGACTCTTTTCAAAGTGCGGTGATATTACACTCTCGTTATCTTCACTCGGATAACAAGAGCTTCGTTTCTCAAATCCTTCGTATGACTCTTTCTCTCTCTCTCTCTCTCTCTCTCTCTCTCTCTCTCTCTCTCTCTCTCTCTCTCTCTCTCTCATTATTCTCGCTACGGATAACAGAAGTTTTGTTCATCACTGGCGATAACAAACAACCATTAGTTAAACTAGTTTCAGGATTTGTTTATCACTGGCGATAACAAACAACCAGTAGTTAAACTAGTTTCAGGATTTGTTTATCACTGGCGATAAGAAACAGCCAGTAGTTAAACTAGTTTCAGGATTTGTTTATCACCGGCGATAAGAAACAGCCAGTAAACTAGTTTCAGGATTTCTGCAGGTTCATGTTTCGTAAACAGTAAAGACGACATACAGGCCGAAACATCTGTCTTCAGGGATATTTTCGCCTCTGATACGTTCAGTCCTCCTGCGACTTCAGTTGGGTTATTTTGTGATTATATTTCTCCTTCCACCAAAGCAGTATGGAGAGTGACACTTCTGTAGAAGCTGAAAACACCTTGGAGTTACATGCGTCAGCAGAACTACAGGATTATCAAGCCAGTTCATCTGCTGCCCAGGGACAAGACGACACACAGGCAGACACAACATCTGTCTTCAGGGACATTTTCTCCTCTGATACGTTCATCTCATTTGATGAATTTGACTACCTTTTCACGAAATATCAGAATCAGACAGGGTCCGTGTTTCGAGTGAAGTCTCCTAGCTCCGTTATCAGTGAAAATAAACGTCGTCAGCATCAGATTCCATCTGAACTGAAGTACGGCTCTGTTTCATTCGTGTGTGTACACTATGGAAATCCGAGCCGGAAAGGACTAGGCATAAGACAAAAATAGAGATCGGTGATAACAACGCCAGTGTTCTTATTACTGTGCGGTGATTAAAAATGTAATCAGTAGTATCACTGTGCCAGGTGATAATACACATTACCTATATATATATATATATATATATATATATATATATATATATATATATATATATATATATATATATATATATACGCTATATATAATATTAAACTCTGGAAAAAATCTTAGGGGCTTTCTAACAATGTTGACAATCCTACAGTACATATATAAGCCTTTCCCCAGAATTCTGAAAAACTGCAGAATCACTTGAGAAACGGAATGTTGTCTTTGATGAGAAACTATGATTTTCAAAGTGTATCTCATCGATGAGGTACACTTCTGAAAAATTTCAGACCTCTTTGAAGAGCGCTTCTGGATGACGTACACTTCTGAAAAATCACAGAACTCTGTGAGGTGCGCTTCTCGATGAGGTACATTTATGAAATATATATCTCCATGAGGTGCACTTTTCGATGAGGGACATTTATGAAAAATTATTGACCTCTAAGAGGTCCACTTCTCGATTAGGTACGTTTATTAAAAATTATTGACCTCTATGAGGTGCACTTCTCGAAGAGGTACACTTCTAAAAAATTATAGTTCCTCATCAAAGACAACACTCAGTTTCTGAAATGATTCTGGGGTTTTTCAGAATTCAGGGAAAGTATTATATGTACTGTAGGATTGTCCAACATTGTTAGGAAACCCCTAAGAGGATTTTAGCCGGAGCTCAGGAATGTGTGTGTTTTGTGTTTATGTATATATATATATATATATATATATATATATATATATATATATATATATATATATATATATATATATAAATATATTATATATTATATATTATATATATATATATATATATATATATATATATATATATATATATATATATATATATACTCTGTATATATTATCGGAGAAATCATTCAGTATTAGTTCTTTTGATCTTGAATGTGGAATTGTTTGAATTTTAGATATATTTTCAGTTTTCCTAGATTTTATATATATATATA
>NC_089755.1:35797620-35802620 GCF_040412425.1 Macrobrachium rosenbergii
AGTATCATTACTGAAAATCCATCTGTTAAATACAAACAACAGTTGAATGTTATAAACAGACTAGAATTCCATAAGTAAATAAATATTAATAAGCAAAGGGAAGTGTCATGTTCGGAAAAAATGCGCTTCATCATTCATTTCTCTCATGCCACGACGACAGTTAAATCAACAAATCAATCAATCAACCTCCCATGACGCCAGTTGAACAAACCGAAAAATCAATCCATCTCTCATGCCATTCTGGGTCGACCCAACGACGATACACGTATACAACAGAACTGCGCCTCTTCCCGCCACTGCTCTAATGCTTAGGGATCAATTAAGGAGACCATTTGACCAATCAGTTTCCGAATTGGCGATCTGACCGGTCGAATGACTTGGCCAGTTACCAAGGTTGTTAATCACTAAGACCGGCAGGAAACGGAGGAGTTGTCCCTGTTGGAGGACACCTTTATGCGTCTCGTCATAATTACCTTTTTTAGTTTTCTGTAAAAGAAAACTATTGAGATGGCTTTGTCTGTCCGTCCGCACTTTTTCTGTCCGTATTTTTTCTGTCCGCCCTCTCGTCTTAAAAGCCACTGAGGCTAGAGGGCTGCAAATTAGTATGTTGATCATCCACCCTCCAATCATCAAACATACCAAATTGCAGTCCTCTAGCCTCAGTAGTTTTTATTTTTTAAAGGTTAAAGTTAGCCATGAGCGTGCGTCTGGCAACGTTATAGGACAGGCCACCACCGGGCCGTGGCTGAAAGTTTCAGGTGCCGCGGCTCATACAGCATTATATGCTGAACAGAAAACTCGACTGCACCGAAGAAACTTTTTTAGGATTTGGTCATGATGTTGATGGTATGGACAACAGGGGTATTGTTTCCCAGGGGAAGTGCTGTTGGGAATGTGTATTAAAATATATTATTATTCTTATTATATTGCTTTCTCTCTCTCTCTCTCTCTCTGTCTCTCGAAAGAATCTCCTCAGAATAAATTTTGTTCATAATCAATTTTCTAAGGAAAGATTGTCATTCAAAATCTCTCTCATGAAACTCTCTCTCTCTCAGGAAAACAATTGCAACAGTCGAAAAGATTATAAAAAAAATTCTCAGTTATTTTCAAGCAAATAAATAAAATAGACAACTGAAGCGAACGAGTTTTATAAACTTGGCCATTTATGAATTTATATATGAAAATAATTAAAAATCATTAATATTCTAAAACGCCTACCAAACGCAACGTTAGATCATGGAATATAATTCACGTTACAGCATTTCATAACATTAGGTCACAAAAAACTAAACAAATAAAATATATTAATAAGGTGGGATTCAATCTTCCTAACAGTTAAACCAAATGCCAATTGGAAGAGAGGAACTAGAATTCATAATATATATATATATATATATATATATATATATATATATATATATATATATATATATATATATATATATATATATAAATGTATATATATGTATGTGTGTGTGTGTTTGATATTATGAATTTTAGTTCCTCACTTCAAGTGGCATTTGGTTTAACTGTTAGGAAAATTGAATCCCATCTTATTAATTTATTTTATTTGTTTAGTTTTTTATATATATATATTATATATATATATATATATATATATATATATATATATATATATATATATATATATATAATATATAGTTGTTTGTGTATGTAAAACGATAAATTATATAAATGTCTACGTCACTGCAATTATACATATATTCTACTCGTACGAATTTTCTCCGATAATATTTTCCAAATATTACGAAAGCTGAATCTTATTAAAGAAAAAAAGTATAAAATTTCGTTTAACCTAAATTATTGGAATACTGTCTTCTCTCTTCATAGATTTTTATAGAAATGTTTTATTTATATGCCACTGCAGCCTAAATGATTATACGTCTCTTTTTCACTTTTGACATAACTTATCTTGTGATTTTAACTTTTTCAGCGCTGCCCCTTGAACCTGCGTGGGTCAACAGTTATTCTTTTTTTAATCTGAAATTCTGTATCCTATACCATACCAGCCTCCCTTCCTAACAGACACCCTTTGCGACCACTCGGCTAGTTTCTATGTGTGACAAATTGCGTCCAATCTCCAATCTCGCCATGCTCGTGACGTTCAGGACCAATAATTAACACTGCTATTCCACCAATCAGTTATCGAGTTTGACTCCCAGTCGGCGACTTGATTGGTTGAATGACTTGGCCCGCTATCAAGTTGTTAATCACGAAATAGACGGCGGATGAGGAGGCCCATTGAGGGATGATAATATGGACGCTGTCCCGATGGAATTTAATCCCGGTGTCAGTTTTTTTTTATTATGGAAAGACTTGTGTCCTTGATAATACTGTTAGGTGTGAATTTTATTACTCAGTCTACTAGAAATTCTAAGGAAATCTATCTCTCTTGGGAATTATTAGCCTCCAAAGGGAATTATCGGCAGTTCTAAGGAAATCTATCTATCTTGTGAATAATTAGCATCCAAAGGGAAATACAAAATACATATGATTAGTTCCATTCCATCTGTTAGATATTCTAAGAAAATCTATCTATCTCCCTTGGGAATAATTAGTCATCAAAGGGAATTATATGTGATTAGTTTTCCTATGTCTACTAGAAATTCTAAGGAAATCTATGCCCCTTGGGAAAAATTGTCCTCCAAAGGGAATTAAGTATGATTATTTCACCTACGTCTACTAGATATTCTAAGGAAATTTATGCCCTTTGGGAATATTTAGCCTCCAAAGGGAATTAAGTGTGATTATTTCACCTACGTCTACTAGATATTCTAAGGAAATTTATGCCACTTGGGAATAATTACCCTCCAAATGTAATTCTATATGATGAGTTCACCTATGTCTATTATAAATTCTAAGGAAATTTATATCCACTAGGAATAATTAGCCTCCAAAGGGAATTATCTATTATTAGTTCCCCTCAGTCTATTAGAAATTCAAAGGATATTTATGCCCTTTGGGAATAATTAGCGTTCAAAGGGAATTATAAATGATTAGTTCTGCTCCATCTGCTAGACCTTCTAAAGAAATCTATATACCTTGGGAATAATTAGCTACGAAAGGGAATTATATAGTGTTAGTTTTCTACGTCTATTGGAAATTCTAAGGAAATCTATGTTTTGGGAATAATGAGCCGCCATTGAGAACTATATATGATTAGTTCACTTGCGTTTACTAGAAATTCTAAGGAAATTTCTGCCCCTTGAGAGTGGTTAGCCATCAAGGGGAAATTAGTTCACCTACGTCTGCTAGAAATTCTATGGAAATTTATGCCCTTTGGGAATAATTAACCCCCAAGGGAATTAAACATCTAGTATACCTGCCTTGCCTTTAAAGGCTAGCACATGGACAAACTGGACTCATTGCAAGTGGCCATCAAGTCATTACTAAATGAGAAAGACTGACAGAGAATCAATTAACTCTAAATTTCTATTTAAAAAAAAACACTTGCTGAATGTATTCCATAAAAGCTGAGAGTTTTATTTCTGACACTATACCTTACTTAAGTCACGAACAAAGTCTTTACAATAGCATTAATAACTTGTTAATTTAGAATTTTTTTAGTCATTAGCCCTTCCAGAAAAAATTACAATCAAATATATTTTGTGACCGAAATGCAGATCAATTCACTCTGCTGATTTTAAGTTTTCACTTTGAGAAAGCATATCTCTCTGTATGACAACGCCTTTGACTGCATATCAATTTTATTCTCCAAAATAAAATGTTTTCTCCAATTAGCGAGCACATATGCTCATTAACACAAACTGTCATTGTTTTCCTCAATAAAATTGATCAGTGAAGCTTTTAAATGTGATGGCGACATTTCCCTTCGTCTCCCTCATACTCATTACTACATTCGACTGAAGACTATGAAATTGATGGCAAGTGTATGAATTAGAAATAGTTATGTAAAATATAGTTGAACAACTTCTGGATATCTACAAGCCACACTGCATAACATACACACACACACACACACACACACACACACACACACACACACACACACACACACACACACATATATATATATATATATATATATATATATATATATATATATATATATATATATATATATATATATATATATATATATATATATATATATATATATATAGTTTCCATTGGGGCACAGTGGTAAAGTTCTGGCCTACCAGCCAAGAGCACCGTGTTTCAAATCCCGCCGCTCACTGGCGGCTTGGGGAGGGCGCCACTGCATAAACATGGTGGCCCGCCAACCTAGCGGTCTGAAAACTCAAAGAGGGTTAGTAAGAAAATAGGTACCAGCCCTCGGGCTGAGGGGTTAAGCAGTGGGCCTAGCAACACACTGGCCACGTGTGTTAGGCAAAGAGACTTCTCCCCAACTGGCTGTCGGCCTAAGAAACCGGTGTTCAGCGCTGGCCCTATGAGCCTTGCGAGGCCCAGAAGGACTTTAGCCTTTTAACCTCAATATATACAGTATATATATATATATATATATATATATATATATATATATATATATATATATATATATATATATATATATATGTGTGTGTGTGTGTGTGTGTGTGTGTGTGTGTGTGTGTGTGTGTGTGTGTATTTCTGGAACCTAATGTGTATACGTGTATTTGTGAAGTTATCAGTGAAAAATTCACGTAACAAATAGGAGAATAGATGATTTCGTAAACTACATGTGGAAACTATTTCTGGTTTTAGGATAATTACTTACCGCAATGATTGATAATTTTGTTACTAGATAGTAAACAAAAGATATTTCCTTAAAAAAAAAAAAAAAAAAAAAATAAATATATATATATATATATATATATATATATATATATATATATATATATATATATATATATATATATATATATATATATATACTGTATATAGTCGAAATCCGCATACCTCTATGGAAATTGGGGAAAGGGAAGCTATATTCAGTTTTTAAACCAACTAAAAAAAAAAGGATAAATTCTGGTTAGATC
>NC_089755.1:35807620-35817620 GCF_040412425.1 Macrobrachium rosenbergii
AACTTTTTGTACATACATTTTCTGCTATAATGAAGCCACAGTTTCTCCCTTCACCCTGACTCCTTTACATAAATATATGTTCAGAGTATTTTGATTGAAACCAAAGTGCTTGATCTGGAAATACCAAATATTACGACTGTCAATCATTGGTGGGAGCAATTCTCTTTGGTAGTAAAAACAAACGATATTGCATCCCTCTGATAATCATTTCCGCAAGGATTTCTTGATCAGTAATTTTACATATTGTAATATACGAACAGCGATCGTAAATAAGCCATTTCATATCTCTCGACACCAGCGATACCAATCAGCTCTCTGAAACTAATTAACTCCCTGCAGTTATCAAAACAAAACACGCTGTTCATTTTTGAGGTCTTGTGGATATTGTAATTACATTTGGAGGCACGAGAAGCGAATGGAAATATGCATTTCTTTCGCTTGGACTAATGAAACAAGAACTCAAAAGACCAAAACGCGTAACTGATTTAGAACGGATATTAAAATTACTATAAACTGAACCCATCTGAAGAGGAGAGAAAAATTTTAATAATATTAGACAGACTAGATGACATTGGTAAAGAAGCCATGGTTATTATAACAGTAAATAATTTTTCGCTTTTACTCACTGATCACATGAGATGAACGTATACCGTGTTATATTGTGGGATGTTACAAAGGAAAGATATCAGGACAATTTTTTGCCTTTTTTTATATCATTCACGAGGCACTAAGCGTTAGAAATATTCAGTTTATATATTTTATTAGTTTCAAGATTTTTCATTATTAACTAAATATAACCTCGTCCCCATTTACCCGTCACTGACCAATAATCTCAGTTCTGGGTCAGATATTTGTATCCCCTAAAAAATATACTCATATTGATATACTGTAACTTCCGCCTTCATCCTCCTGAATGATACTGAGAATCCTCCACTAGAATTATTAGTCTCCCAATCCCTGAATTTTTGATAAGCGCAGTGTTTCGCAATCCAATGTCCTCTGGATTCTGTCGCTGGCTGGACGTCACGCAATAATCAATTATATTCGTGTTTCAATATCGGTCAAATACCCTCCTGAGGCTTGTGTATACTTTGCGCTTTTGTGGGTATTGTGATTTGTCTTCTTTCTTTCTTTTTATTTCTTTCTTTCTTTTTTGTTTGTCTTTCTTTCTTCCATTTTTCTTTCTTTCTTTCTTTCTTTCTTTCTGTTTGTCTTTCTTTCTTTCTTTCTTTCTTCCTTCCTTCCTTTAGTATGTTCTCCATTCTACTTTCTTCTTCGCTTTCATTTACGGGATGATAATTAACGGAAAACTGCCGTGTGCTTGAACTGACTCATAATAATAATAATAATAATAATAATAATAATAATAATAATAATAATAATAATAATAATAATAATAATAATCTATTTAAACAATCCCGGAATACTAAGGAATCTGCCAGATTTTCTTAGATAACAAGAAGGAAGGTAAAGAGAGATAAAACAAATTGAACGCAATTGAATGCAAAGTAGGATAAACTAGCATAACTTGTGGGAAGAAGATTATGCTTAGGGACAGCTGATAGTATAATACAAAAACACATACACAAGTTTATATATCTGTACATATCTATATATTTATGACATATTTTATATATACATACATATATATATATATATAATAATAATACACATACATACATACATACATACATACATACATACATACATATATACATACATACATACATACATACATATATATATATATATATATATATATATATGTTAGTCTGTAACAATGCAACAAATACAATTTAATGGTAAACGGAAAAGAGAAACTAATTTTTGAAAAAATGAGGTTAATATTCATTCCTATTATTAAACGGCATAAAAAAATTAATAGTCATTACTGTACAAAAATTACCTTTCAAAAATGACTTTTCGTCTTCTCATCTCTCCTTCCCCCTCAAAAAATGTTCGATTTTAAGGCCCCGATACCAAACGTTTGCGAAGCACGAAAGCAAATCTCCCTGGCTATCGTCCGCGACATCGAACAACCTCTGTCCTTCCAATATTGACTCGAGATCGCAAAATCCCTGTACCCTACTTCAGCCGGTCCGGTGATCGCTGTCTTTTAACATAGTCCTTGCCCATTAGGGCCGGAAACGGACAATGTTCCTTTTTGGGGAAAAATAGGACCCCTCTCCACTTTCGAGTCTGCTTTTCCGCCATTTTCCTTCCGTGATCGAAGCTTTTGCTTTGCTTCTGCTTCTGCTTCTGCTGCTTTCTGTTCTCGGCTTTGTAAGCAAAGAGGAGAATCATGTTCTCGGATCGGTTGTCTTCGGGGTGGGATTAAGGATGCGCTGAATAGGAGAAGCTGGTTGTGTGTGTGTGCGTGTGTTTGTGTGAGAGAGAGAGAGAGAGAGAGAGAGAGAGAGAGAGGGAGGAGGTCGTTGGGTTTTGCTGTGGGATTACTGATCGTAATGAGTAGGGAATTAGCTATGTAAAGTTTACAGCAATTATCTAGATAAAAATCTATACATCTATTCACTGATCTATCCAATTATCACACACACATATTTATATATATATATATATATATATGTATATATATATATGCACACACAGACACACACAGGTATATATATATATATATATATATATATATATATATATATATATATATATATCTAAATTATCTTGTAAGCCACTGATACATTTTTCTCTCGACCAAAAAAAAACTAATTTATAAGCATCAAACCACCGGTAGGTGGTGCTGGAGATATCAAATATTAAATTATATATGCATTTGTTAAACTAAAGACCTTTCCTTGTTTGAACTAAGGATATTAATTCTTTCATCTTAACATCATTAGCCTTTAATGGCTCTCTGAGAAATGCATTACTACAGTAAGTAATGGAGCCCTTTTTGCGATTCATTCATTTCTGTATTTCCTGCCTTAATACGTTTAATCATCATTTTTCTCAGTGGTATCCTGTCACTCATCCATTATAAATGTATGGTCTTTCATTCAGTTTCATTTATCGTATCAATTTCCATAACGCCACACAAAGACTTGCAAACAAAAAAAGGGTTGCAGGTATGCGAAGGAATCTTAGAGGAAGTGCCTTAGAAGAAAAGCATCCTTTAAGGAAATGCCGCAGGATTCTTCACCATCTTGGGAGAGGAAAGAGATACTTTCTCCCGGAAGCTGAGAAATGGATGACCCGGAAGAAGCAGAAGGAACATAAAAGGTGAAAGAAAGTTAGCAACGCGAAGAGTAAAATTCGAACTGGATCGTTTGTCCTTGTAACTTCAAGTACACAATGGAAAGGCGAAATATGGCGGGCGGTATAAATCATCCCCGTTGGGGAGGGGGGGTTGTTATTGCCGTCAGTGCACCTCATGCGGTGCACTGTAGGCATTACTTGAGGTTCTTTGTAGCGTGCCCTCGGCCCCTAGTTGCAACCCCTTTCGTTCCTTTTACTATACCGCCATTCATATTCTCTTTCTTCCCCATCTTACTCTCCACCCTAATTAGCTCTCAGTTGGGCGAGTCGGTAGGCCCGAGTTCGAGTCTCCGGCAGGCTGATGAAAAGTTAGAAGAATTTATTTCTGGTGACAGAAATTCATTTCTCGCTATAATGTGGTTCGGATTCAACAATAAGCTGTAGGTCCCGTTGCTAAGTAACCAATTGGTTCTTAGCCATGTAAAATAAGTCTAACCCTTCGGGCCAGCCATGGTCTGGTAAAATTAAGGTATACTTAACTTTCTCCTAACATTTGATTCATAGTACAACTGCGAGGTTTTCCTCCTGTTACACCTTTCAAACCTTTTGCTGTCAATTTCCGTTTCAGCGCTGAATGACCTCATAGGTCCCAGTGCTCGGCTTCGGCCTAAAGTCTATATTCAATTTAATTCGATATGAATCATGATACATGAAGAAAATAACTGAGACAAAGTGAAACTGAACGCAAATAATATGACTCCTTATAGAGGAAGATAAAATGAGAAAATATTAATCAATATTAAATCATGAAAAAGAGAGAAAATAAAGATTATTTTGCAAATATATACCGCAACATATGTTGAATAATTCCCCAACAGATATGCGAAGAATAAAACATCCCGAAATATTATGTTGGTTAACTGTAAGATTCATTCATAGTAAATTCGAAATTTAACAAAGGAAGGCCCTTCCTGCTTTCCCCGTATTCAATTTTCTCTCGGGGGCGGGGGTGGCAGGGGGTAGTGTGGCGGGGGTGGCGGGGGTGGGGAGGGTGGTGGGGGAGCAACAGTTGACAGAAATTTTCAATGTGCAAAAATATGAAATCTCTATTTCCGGTTCAATCGTATGTACGTGGATAAAGATGCTTACAAACAAATAACTAGCAACTTATATATGCATATACATAAAGAACTATACACACATAAATATGTATATATATGTATGACCATACAGAATTGAATATAGGATTCTCTCTCTCTCTCTCTCTTTCTCTCTCTCTCTCGCTCTCTCTCTCTCCAATTTCTGGGATACGCTCCGTTAAGTCCCTTTCGATCAGGAGCAATTCTCAATCCTGTTCCTAGAAATTGCTAAGCCCTACCAACAAGGTCCCAATGTAGAGAAACGTCACAAAGAAGATTAAAGTATCAAGCCTTTCACCAAAATTCCAGGAACTACGTCTTATTCTTTCATATATCCCCCAACCAAAGAGTAAAAATGCGCGAAGTTTCTTCGGCGCAATCGAGTTTCCTGTACAGCGTATGATCAAGGCTACCGAAAATAGATCTATCCTTCGGTGGTCTCGGTATAATGATGTATGAGTCGCAGCCCACGAAACTTTAACCATGGCAGGGTGGTGGCCTGTACTATATCGTTGCCAAACGCACGATTATGGCTAACTTTAACCTTAAATAAAATAAAAATTGCTGAGGTTAGAGGGCTGCAATTTGGTATGTTTGATGCTTGAGGGTGGATGATCAACATACCAAATTTGCAGCCCTCTAGCCTTAGTAGTTTTTAGGACCTGAGGACGGACAGAAAAAGTGGGGACAGAAAAAATGCGGACGGACAGAAAAGTATGGACAGAAAAATGCAGAAAGACAGACAAAGCTGGTGCAATAGTTCTCTTTTACAGAAAACTAAAAACCAGAATTCTTGAAAAAAAAGTGTTCTCTTTATCTGGGCATTTTTTTCCATGATCACCACACTCACAAGTATTTAAGGGTACGTCCAAACTATGATAAACCATGGTCATGGACACATGTCGGCAACATATCACATACACATCATAAACAGGTTAAATACAAGTCAACGACCTACTTGTTAATCCTAACCAATGCTTCATATAGTTAGCCATCATTTACCAATGATTCGCTCTCCACTTACTGTCCAGACTTGTTTGCAAATTACCTGTGATGTGTATGCAATAAGTAGCCGGCATGTGTTCATGACATGGTTTCCTGTAGTGAGGATGTATTTCATGAAAACAATGTTAAAAAGGTTAAAGCCCTCCTGGGCCTCACAAGGCTCATAGGCCCGGCGCTGAACTCCAGTTTCTTAGGCTGACAGCCAGTGGGGGAGAAGTGCCGTTGCCTAAGACACGTGGCCAGTGTGTAGCTAGGACCCACTGTCTAACCCCCCAACCCAAGGGCTGGTACCTATTTTCTTACTAACCCTCTCGAGTTTTCAGACCGCTAGGTTGGTGGGCTACTGGTTTTATGCAATGGCGGCATCCCCAAGCCAACAGTGAGCAGCTGGATTTGAACCCCGGTGCTCTCGACTGGTGGGCGAGATCTTACCACTGCGCCACCACGGCAACATAATGTGTATCTTAAATATTTTGTGTAGCACAAATAACAAAGATATTAGGCTCCATGTTTGAACTTATCATCATCCCGACCATGGGCAGCTTCTCTACTGATTACATCTACTTAAGTATACAGAATGAAAATACCAATGTTCAATCATCAGAATAGCATACAGGTTCAACAAACTTTGCCTTTCGATGCCAATCCTCTCTTATATTACCATACTATTTGCTAGTATGGGGGTATTATTTCTTTTATAATAATACTCATATTTCCTCTTGGACTGGCATCTAGTTTGTAGATTTATATAACTTAGTCCAGTAACCAAGAATTCTGTTCAATCGTTGCACCTAAAATATCTCTCTCTCTCTCTCTCTCTCTCTCTCTCTCTCTCTCTCTCTCTCTCTCTTTTCTAGTGATACCTCCTTCTGTAATATGTAGTTTACAGGTTTAAATGATTTTCTCATGTATCCAAGAAATCTGTTTAATCGTTTCAACAAATATATTTCTCTCTCTCTCTCTCTCTCTCTCTCTCTCTCTCTCTCTCTCTCTCTCTCTCTCTCTCTCTCTCTCTCTCTCTCTCTTTCTGTGGTACCTCCTTCTGCAATATGTAGTTTATATATCTAAATGACTTTCTCATATATCCAAGAAATCTGTCCAGTTGTTTCACCTAAAATATTTCTATCTCTCTCTCTCTCTCTTTTCCTGTGATACCTTCTTCTGTAATAAGCTGTTTATAGATTTAAATGAAGTTCTCCCGTATTCAAGAAATCTGTTCCATCGTTTCACCTAAAATATTTTCTCTCTCTCTCTCTCTCTCTCTCTCTCTCTCTCTCTCTCTCTCTCTCTCTCTCTCTCTCTCTCCGAGAAACAGATAAGCAGGCAAATACTGAATGAGGAAATGTTCATAAGTAGAATTTGAGAACTCTCTCTCTCTCTCTCTCTCTCTCTCTCTCTCTATGATACACCCCTCCAATATCGTCTTTCATCCTTCGGGCAAAACAAATCCCCTGAATTTATCAAGTCTTTTCCCGGGACTAATAAGGAAAAACGCGGAATGACAGTTTCCTCCAACGTCATTAATTGGTTGTGAAGTAGGAGAGATGCGGTTGAACCATCCCGTCAAAATAGATTAGGACGGGTTCGATACGTTCTCTCGCTCTCTCTCTCTCTCTCTCTCTCTCTCTCTCTCTCTCTCTCTCTCTCTCTCTCTCGGAAACACAAGTAAGCAGGCACACACTCTCGCACTTAAGAAAATGTTCTTATGGAGATTTTGAGAATAATCTCTCTCTCTCTCTCTCTCTCTCTCTCTCTCTCTCTTCTCTCTCTCTCTCTCTGAAACACACGTAAGCAGGCACATACTCTCACACATAAGAAAATGTTCTTGAGGAGATTTTGAGAATAATATCTCTCTCTCTCTCTCTCTCTCTCTCTCTCTCTCTCTCTCTCTCTCTCCTCTCTCACCTCTCTCCCATGTTCTTGAAAATAATTACACGCCAATAACAATAATGATATTTGCTGATGTCCTAAGTACTGCTACTAAATAGTTACTACTACTACTCCCTACTACTACAACTGCTAGGCCTAATAATAATAACATAATAATAATAATAATAATAATAATAATAATAACAGACGGAGAAAGATTCCGAAATATTATCATTATCGTAGGAAATTTACGTGTCTCATAAAATATGGTTGTCAGAAGCCGTACTCAATACTGCCTTAGAGAGAGAGAGAGAGAGAGAGAGAGAGAGAGAGAGAGAGAGAGAGAGAGAGAGAGAGAGAGAGAGACAGAGAGAGAGAGAGAGAGAGAGAAAGAGAGAGAGAGAGAGAGAGTTTAACCGCCCTTCATAAGCGAAGAGACGAAATCGAGGAGAATTTTTCATCAAATCTTGTTTTTGCTCGCGAGTGAGGAGCAGCCATGGGTTGAGAAGCATCTGAGAGATGAGACAGAGAGACGAGGAAAGATAGAGACAAGGATTGAGAGTGGAAAGGGATTAGAAAGGAGGAGAAGGAATTACAAAGGGAAAGAAGTAGCCAGTAGGTATGTGAAGTTTGGGGGAAATAGGTATGCATGTAATGAGGGCAAGAAGTACACACAAGTGGGGTTTAAAATCGAGAAATATAGGGAAATGCATGGAACCATATATATATATATATATATATATATATATATATATATATATATATATATATATATATATATATATATAGATATATATATATATATATATATATATATATATATATAGATATATATATATATATATATATATATATATATATATATATATATATATATATATATATATATATAGATAGAGAGAGAGAGAGAGAGAGAGAGAGAGAGAGAGAGACGAACATAAATAGGAAGACAGGGAGAAAGAGACGGAAGCGAGAGCGTGGAATGAGAACAAAGAAGAATTCGACAGAAGTCGGATTATGGACGAGGAGGAAATAGAAGAATACAAACGGCGGAGATCGCGGAGGAAGGAGAGACAGAGCAAAGGAGGCTAAGGGAGGAGACGGAGGAGGAGATAAGAGATGAGATGCCGGCATGAAGGGTATGAAGGCTGGCCTTCATTCATCCGTTTGGAAGGGAGGGAGGGAAGGAGGGAAAAAGAACTCCACTATATCATCATGATAAATGCGCAAACTTCAGGGCGAAGAGAATGGAAGAAAAATGGCGCTTGAAAAGGAGAGTTTGAAGTGATTTTAGTGGTTCCAGTTGCCTAAGCACTTTGGCCCCAGGTTGGGGTGGGGGTGGGGCTGAGGGGAGGGGGTGGGGGGATTATTGTAAACTTCTAAGCGGAATGACTTTCTAGTTTTCTGTGAAATAAAACTATTGACATGGCTTTGTCTGTCCGTCCGCACTTTTTTCTGTCCGAACTTTTCTATGTCCGCACTTTTTCTGTCCGCCCTCAGATCTTGACAACAACTGAGGTTAGAGGGCTGCAAATTGGTATGCTGATCATCCACCCTCCAATCATCAAACATAACAAATTGCAGCCCTCTAGCCTCAGTAATTTTTATTTTATTTAGGGTTAAAGTTAGCCATAATAGTGCTTCTGGCAACGATATAGGACAGGCCACCACCGGGCAGTGGTTAAAGCTTCATGGGCCACTTCTCATACAGCATTATACCAAGACCACCGAAAGAGAGATCTGTTTTCGGTGTCCTTGATTATAAGATGTAGCGACTGTACAGAAAACTCGATTGCGCCGAAGAAACTTTGGCGCATGTTTTTCTTGTTTTGTTTCGTAACTAAAACTGGCGAAGGTTTCCGTTCGAAACACAGGGTAAGAAAATACCATTAATGAAAAGGAGAAATAGGAATATACGCAGTACAATACTGTACTAATTTTTAGTCCCGCATAAGGTATTACATTATAAACAAAAACAGTGGATACAGGATTTCATACCAAAAAGAATCGATTAATAAGCTACAAATCTGTACGACAGAGTCCCTTCCGTTTGAAAGTAAACGAAAAACCTTAAATGTGGTTATTACTTTCTACGTAACGAACTCAAGATTCCATATCCAAAAATATTATTATTACATTACACGTCTCTTCAAATCCTGAATTCCAGTTAGCAAATACAAAAGCTAATGCCTTACATGACTGCAGAGTGAATCAACTTTGCTTCAAAAACATAGTTTGAAGTTAAAATATTTTTAAAATATGACACTCCAGACCAAATTCAGGATTCCATAACTACTAGTCCTAACTTCAACATCCGAGTTTGTTCATGTAACAATTAAATTATTCATTTACATATACCAACTACAGCATCTACGTAGGTACAAATAAAAAAAAAAAGTGGTGATTTTTCATCTTCCCGAGAGACAGCTGCCCGTCAAAGGGAAAAAACGAGAACCTTGTTGTTGAGATGTTAGTCGACCGGATCATGGAGGACTTTGATCGAGATGGTACGATTGTACTCGGAAGATGATTACGATTTCATTTAAACCTCAAACTATTGTGTCTAAAATTCTGCTTGTTACAGCTGCTGCTTAAGAACAGATTACAGAATTTAGGCCAAAGGCCAAGCGCTGGGACCTATGAGGTCATTCAGCGCTGAAACTGAAGTTTGACAGTAAAAAGGTTCGAAAAGTGTAACAGGAGGGAAACCTCGCAGTTGCGCTTTGAAACATTGTTGGGAGAGGGTGGAAAGTAAGAAGGAAGAAGGAGATTAT
>NC_089755.1:35830120-35840120 GCF_040412425.1 Macrobrachium rosenbergii
GATGAATATTTTTTATTATTATTTTGTTACTCCAGTCAATAATGCGAATAATATTTTATTTTGAATAATAATAATAATAATAATAATAATAATAATAATAATAATAATAATAATAATAATAATAATAATAATAATAAAATAAATAAATAAATAAATAAGCATGCCATTGCCAGAACAGTAGTGCTAATTGCTTTTCAATAATAATTATCTCGATTATTGGAATACCAAATTTTCAGTACAATGTCATATATCAAAACATTTTATGATTGTAACAATTATATAAGCCACAGGCATCATAATCTAAGCCCAGATAATTTTATATTTCTAAATGATCAAAGAACAGAAATGCTTCTGATCTCTCCAAATACTTATTCGCCATAGTTAATGGCACATTTTCACGTTGAAAATCATAATAAATGTAAAATTAATATAAATTAGAATAATTGACAGATTGGCCAACTCATTACATAAATTCAAGCTTGGCGGCAACAAATATGGCTATTAATAATACTTCGGTTATATATTTCCTTTATTACAATTAACTGCTGTTTCATGGCCGTTTATCTTATGTTCTGGGTGTTCACTAAGGCTATTATCTTCTACCAGAAAGAAATTAAGAATTTTAAGCCTCGTTTCCAAGGGCAACTCGGTTCCTTTATGATTGATGTATATACCTCAGAAAATTCGTAGAGTTTGAGTAAGTGAATTTACTTTCAATGTTTGCAGTTTCCCATCCCTTTGTATTTTCGCACGCACACACATACATACATACATGAGTTATTGTACATGCTATTACATACATACATACATATATATATATATATATATATATATATATATATATATATATATATATGTATGTATGTATGTATATATATATATAATACACACACACACACACACACATATATATATATATATATATATATATATATATATATATATATATATATATATATATATATATATATATATATATATATATATATATATATATATATATATATATATATATATATATATAACTCTTTGACAGTTCAGCGTTAAATTCCTCTTCCATCATAGAACGCAGTAATATCACCCTTTCTTCCCTCGTAATCTTATTATTCGTCTGCTCATATTTTCCACTCCCCATTCTCCATTTTCGCACAACTGAATTCTCCACTTTTCGCATCGTTCATTTCCGAAATATTTTTTTTGTTTTGTTTTTGTTTTTATTTCCATTCGTACTTTATTTCGCAATAAACGTCTCTCCCTCTTCTATTTCATTTATCATCGCTGTTTAAATTTCTCTGTTCCTGCTCATTCGTTTCCCCAACCTCCCAAAAATAAAAAATAAAAATTCAGGGCCACGGCTTATGCCATACGGGCAGGACTTCCACCTCGAGGGCTTAAAGAATCCTGTAGGACCCTCGTTCCCGAAGAATTCCTGTTCAAATATTCATCCTATTTTAGCTTTCTGTAAAAGAAAACTATTGTTCTGGCTTTGTCTGTCCGTCCGCAATTTATTCTGTTCGCACTTTAACTGTTCGCCCTCAGATCTTAAAAACTATTGAGGCTAGAGGGCTGCAAATTGGTATGTTGATCATCCACTCTCCAATCATCAAACATACCAAATTGCAGCCCTCTAGCCTCAGTAGATTTCATTTAATTTAAGGTTAAAGTTAGCCATAATCGTACTCCTGGCGACGATACAGGACAGGCCACCACCGGACCACGCTTAGAGTTTAATGGGCCGCGGCTCAAACAGCATTGTGCCGAGACCAGCGAAAGATAGATCTATTTTCGGTGGCCTTGATTATACGATGTACAGAAAACTCGATTGCGCCGAAGGTACATCGGCGCCTATTTTACTTTGTGTGTGTGGTTTTTTTTTTTTTTTGTCTTTACTAGCATGAGCTGCAAGTCTTCGTTTGCCTTAAATTATCAACTTTCCTCGATTTCATTCCTTTACCCTAAGGCCAAAACTGACCCTCCAAAGGTTTAAAGGATCCTGTAGGATCCTTATTTTCGAAGGATTTGCGTCATAACATTTCCTATGTTTATTGTCTTAAGCTGAACGATTCTCGGTTCTTTGTTTTCCTTTAATAATTATCGTACATCTTCTGTTCTTTCGATGGCGTTACAAGAATCATGTAGGATCCTCATTCCTTAAATATTTCAAACCTGTCATTCCTTTTTGCATAACGATATGATAAGGACTGGTTCAAGAGCAGTCAATTGAGTAAAGATAATTAATATTGCCATCTGATGCAAAACGTGACAGAAATTCGCACGTACACACACATATACTCACACACACACACAAATTCTACAGTTTTTACTTTCAGTGGGAAAATGCTAAATATTTACTCGGAGATTACATAACCAATAAGAATAAATGACAAAATAGCTGAAGACTATCCCGCGTTCGCAGAAATTGCGATGGAACATGAAATGCATTAAAATGGAAATTTATATTGAAAAATTAACAAATTCCTCAGAATGGGATATGACGATTTGCATCTAGAGAAACTATTTCAAAATACAGCCACGTTCCAAAAATAAAATATGTGCTTATAGGTATTTTGACGGATTATGAAGCATGATTCATCAGGATATTGCGGAATGAAAATTGGAAATCCATGTGAATGGATGTAGCTTTTACAAAAAAAAATATATGTATATAACGAACGACAAAAGAATTTTTATAAAGAGCCTTGTAACATTTTTTTAATGTCTACCCGTGATTGAAGAAATCTAGACAAATGACATCATTAACTTCGTGAGAATGATCATTAAGAGAATCATTAAGGGGACTGGGTTTAAAACGACATATTTATGGCATTAAAAAAGAAAGGTATTAAGTAATTATAGAATGGTAACTGACGAATGTTTTAGCCTAGTTAAATATATATATATATATATATATATATATATATATATATATATATATATATATATATATATATATATATATATATATATATATATTTATATATATATATAAACATATATATATATATATAAATATATATATATATACATATATATATATATACATATATATATATATATATATATATATATATATATATATATATATATATATTTATATATATATATATATATATATATATATATATATATATATATATATATATATATATATATATATGAACACACACCAGATACTGTGCATTTCACATACATTAAAAAAAAATTCTATTTGCAATAGTGGAAAATAAAACCGAAAAAAGTGATCTAACGGACTTTTAAAAGAAAATATCAAATTTTAATTAGCTTTTAAGAGAATACGAACTTACCTGAACGTAGCTTAAGTAGAACAAAGACCAGACCTGAAAGAGATAATGAAAACAAACATGAGATTAGTCCCTCTTACCCCAGTCTTCATTTTGAAGGATTACATACGAGTTTAATAAGAGGTTTTGGCTGATATCTTTGTTAATGAAAATAAAGATAAAATCATTTTTTAACCTGAAAAGAAGAAAAGAAGAAGAAGAAGAAGAAGAAGAGAAGAAGAAGAAGAAGAAGAAGAAGAAGAAGAAGAAGGAAGAAGAGAGAGAGAGAGAGAGAGAGAGAGAGAGAGAGAGAGAGAGATTTTTTCCCCAAGCAATGGCAAATTTATATCATTATAACCACTTGGCATATTTTACATCTCATTAAGGTCAATAACTGCCATAAACACGCAAAAACTAATAACAATGTTAAAAGACAATAAACAAAGATATTTTCTAAAACAAAAATACAGTGGGTGAAAGGTCATTATAGAGCAGAAAATCATGAAAAACAATTTTATTTACAGTGAACCGCCAGACAGGAAAAATCCATACGAATTTGTTTTCACGTTGGAAATATATTCTACGATTATGAAATATAGAAAAGAATGCTTAGTCTGCATGAATAATAGAGCTGCATATAATAACCTGTTAAAAGCTTCCGAAAATACAAATTCCAGATAATAATTTTTTTATGAAACGTTTATCGTTTATCAATTTATCTGGGAGAGAGAGAGAGAGAGAGCTGAGAGAGAGAGAGAGAGAGAGAGAGAGAGAGAGAGAGAGAGAGAGAGAGAGAGGTTTAATGTACACAGAAGTAATTATATATACAAAGTACAAATACATATGTGTGTGTGTTTTGTATTAATTTATGTAGGTGTATGTACTGTATATGTATATAAGTATATGTAGATATATATATATATATATATATATATATATATATATATATATATATATATATATATATATATATACATATACAATGTATGTATTTTTATTTTTTTTTTTTTTTTTTTTATATGGGAATATAGTACCAACATACAGATATAATATATATATATATATATATATATATATATATATATATATATATATATATATATATATCTGTATGTATGTATTATATTCCTATATAAATATACATACGTATATATATATATATATATATATATATATATATATATATATATATATATATATATATATATATATATATATATATATATATATATATATATATATATATATTTATATATACATATATATGTATATATATAAATATATATTATTGTATCCGTATATATATATACACATACATACATACATACATACCCAGTTACGCAGACTGCCAGAAGTACATTTACATTACAAACGCCCCATGAGGATCGAGGCATCTCTCACTACGCGTCCATTCTCGCCCGGAGCATTAATGTGTTTTTATTCCGGAGCCTTTTAGTAATAAAGTCAGCATCCCTGGCCGTAGGGAACGACTCCAAATCTTGACGTCCAGCCTTTATGGCCCTTATAGACGACACCCGGGCTACTATATGGGCCCACATAAATTTGGCTGGCATCGATTCCTAATACGCAAGCCACGGATACAATGGCAGTTACATGCCTTATGTGTGACGTGGAAGATGGATGTAAGTGATATGGTTGGTGAATTTATGTCGTGGCGTTTGCTTGATTGGTTCGTTTCTCTATGCCGTGGTGGTAATGATGATGATGATGATGATGAATGACGATGATGATGTTATTAAAAATAATAATAATAATAATAATAATAATAATACAATAATAATAATAAGAAGAAGAAGAAGAAGAAGAGAAAGAGAAGAAAGAAGAAGAAAGAAGAAGAAGAAGAAGAAGAAGATTTTGGTTTGTTTTATAATAATAATAATAATAATAATAATGATAATAATAATAATAATAATAATAATAATAATAAGAAGAAGAAGAAGAAGAAGAAGAAGAAGAAGAAGAAGAAGAAGAAGAAGAAGAAGGAGATTTTGGTTTATTTTTATAATAATAATAATAATAATAATAATTATAATAATAATAATAATAATAATAAGGAGGGAGACGTTCTCTGAGGGCATTAGCATAGAAAATTATAGCTGTCTCCAAGGGATTTGATTTACACAGAGTCCTCTGTATTCTTCTTATTCTCTGTTTTATCATCAGCATGTAGCTGGTATATCAGGTTTCCTAAGGACATATAAAGATTTCCGTTGTCTTAGGTTTATCTCCTCTAACGTGTCGACAGCGCACTGGCAGTCATCTGTGAGAGTATAAAAGCAAGTGAATTGCATCACGTATCTCAATTCATTCGCTTCTGAACTCTCATAGATGACTGTCGACACGCCAGAGGACATAAACCTAAGACAACGGAAATCTTTCCATGTCCTTAGCCAGCTACTGTACATGCTGATGATAAAACGATAATAAGGAGAACAGAGAAGACTCTGTATTAATTAGATGTCGTGGAAACAGCACAATAATAATAATAATAATAATAATAATAATAATAATAATAATAATAATAATAATAATAATAAGAAGAAGAAGAAGAAGAAGAAAGATGAAGAAGAGGAAGAAGAATATTTTGGTTTGTTTCTCTTTGAAATAATAATAATAATAATAATAATAATAATAATAATAATAATAATAATAATAATTATTATTATTATTATTATTATTATTATTATTATTATTATTATTATTATAAGAAGAAAGAAGAAGAACATGACAACAACAACAACAACAGTTTCTCTTTTTCAGTAATAATAATAATAATAATAATAATAATAATAATAATAATAATACAATAATAATAATAATAGAAGAAGAAGATGAAAAGAAGGAGAAGACGAAGAAGAACAACAACATGACGAAGAATACGTTATTTTCATACTAAATAAATATATATATAAACATTTATTAAGAATGCTTCCTGCCTTCACAATATGCTTTGTGAACTACAGGGATGATATTTAATCCAACAATAATATTGTCTTATGACTATTGCAATTGTCCAAGAGTGCTTCGCAACTAATTAAAGTCATTATACTTGACAATTAGCATATGTTCAAGCAAATGCAATGAGAGAGAGAGAGAGAGAGAGAGAGAGAGAGAGAGAGAGAGAGAGAGAGAGAGAGAGAGAGAGAGAGATGTTATTACTTAAAATTATTTAAATGAGGTTGATAGCCAAGCCAAATAAATAGATGGTGTACTATAAAACAATATCTGAATTATATTGAAAATATCTAGTAAAAAAGTAAAAATAAAAAGAAATATAATTCTTTAAAATGTTTGATAACGCCAGATGATGCGAAGATTCAAAAATATATTCTTGAATATTGTTTGCTGATGATATACCTTGCCAAACGGTATGACTAGCAATCACAAATCTCTCTTCTCTCTCTCTCTCTCTCTCTCTCTCTCTCTCTCTCACACACACACACACACAAACAAATCCACTGGCTTGGACCAAAGGCCATAAATCTCTTAATTCAATCTTTTATCTGTTTCCAACTTACGTCAAAGCCAACTCAAATCAAAGTAGCGGCCTAAAACCCTCCACCATTAGTGGGACGAGCTTTGCAAATGAATCACGGACATGTGCGTGCGTGCGTACGTGTGCGTGTGCGTGCGTGCGCGCGCGTATCGGCATCTGTAATGCAACATCAAACGGAATGACGACTGGGAACCCATCTCCGTCACAATGATGCCGTCGCGGCGGATGCTGTGTTGCCACCAAGATGAAAGGATGCAGCATCACACAGGAGAGAGAGAGAGAGAGAGAGAGAGAGAGAGAGAGAGAGAGAGAGAGAGAGAGAGCACACAGTTCACCTACCACCCAAATCACCACTCACAAACCCAGACATTGCCTTCCTATCTCCCAACCCCCCCGCAATCCCCTCCCAACCAAACCCAAAGGCCACCACCTCCTAGGATTCCCTTGCTCCTATTCCACACCACTCCTACCGTTATCCTCCATACCCCCTTCACCCTGCCCTTCTTAAATGAAGGGAAGACTACCCCCTCCCCCATCCTCATCCCACCCCAATTCTTCCGTTATCCTCCATACCCCCTTCACCCTTCCCTTCTAAAATGGGGGAAAGACTACCCCCACCCAACCTCATCCTCTCTCGATCTAATCCTCCTCCCTTCCTCGCCCTCTCCCTCCCCTCAAATTTCTCCGGGAGAGGAGAAGAGGTTGGGGGGTGGGGTGGGGGTAATCGTTCAAGACTTCGCAGCTTAACATCTCATTTTCCGATATACCCACAAGTTGGTTTTCTCCCTCTCGCTGTTTCCAATCTGAGTGAGAGCCTCGAATAGTACACGCGATCTCTAAGTCCGTGCGCATTCTGACGGATGCATTTCTGTGTCTAACGCTGATTTGGGAAAATGATTAACTTCTACAAATCCACCTATTCTTTTTTTTTATATTGATGTTGTTGCGAGCATGAGAAAATTTCTGTTGATGTTGTTGCAAGTATGAGAAAATGATTAACGTCTACACATCCAACTATTCTTTTTTTTTATGTTGTTGCAAGCATGAGAAATTTTTTTTTGATGTTGTTGCAAGCATGAGAAAATGATTAACGTCTACACAGCCAACTATTCTCTTTTTTTTTTTTTGCTGATGTTGTTGCGAGTATGAAAAAATGATTAACGTCTACACATCAACCTATTCTTTTTTTTATGTTGTTGCAAGCATGAGAAAATGGTTAACATCTACACATCCACCCATTCTTTTTTTGTTGATGTTCTTGCAAGCATGAGAAAATTATTAACATCTACACATCAACCTATTTTTTTTTTTTGTTGATGTTCTTGCAATCATGAAAAAATGATTAACGTCTACACATCCACCTATTCTTCTTTTGTTGATATTGTTGCAAGCATGAGAAAGTGACTAACGTATATACATCCACCTATTCTTTTTTTTATATTCTTGCAAGCATGAGAAAATTATTAACGTCTACACATCCACCTATTCTTTTATTGTTGATGTTTTTGCACGCATGAGAAAATGATTAACGCCTACACATCCACCGATTCTTTTTTGTTGATGTTCTTGCCCGCATGAAAAAATGATTAACGTGTACACATCTGCCTATTCTTTTTTTGTTGATGTTCTTGTAAGCATTAGAAAATGATTAACGTCTACACATCTACCTATTTTTTTTTTTTTTGTTGCAAGCATGAGAAAATGTTTAACGTCTACACATCCACCTACTCTTTTTTGTTGATATTGTTGCAAGCATGAGAAAATGATTAACGTCCATTCATCCACCTATTCTTTTTTTGTTGATGTTCTTGCAAGGCACAAAGACGAAAAGTGAAAAATATTGGTTGACAGATATCTAAAATGCTTTTGTTTTCAAAGACAATATTTTTCTGCGAAATTTATTTGCATGCCTGATGATAATACTTCGAAATATTGTGCAATAACCAGTGAGCGTATTTCCCGTATTTGTCTAAGTTAACTTCCTTGACGAAGAAAACACTTTCGGATGGAATCTGTCATTCATATTTGGCACTGATATAATTAACCTTTGTGCACTGATAAAGGTAACTTTATCTTTATGCCATGTGAATTCTTTATCTAAGATTTTTATTAAATAAAGTTATATGCATTAATATATTTAGCATAATCCTGATATATATTCGTTCCTTAAGGACACAATGAGAGACGACCCATTTTGATAATAACAATAATCCAAAAATATTAAAGTATTGTGAACTAGCCCTGGGGACATTTCATAACTCCTTAATTTTGTCACTTCAATCACTTCTTTGCTTATAATCCTAACAAATATTTTGTTTTTTCCACATACTAAAGAACTTTAACGAAGCTCCTCATAATACTTTTTCAGAGTTCTAAATATGTTTTGTCATTCTCAATTTCAACTTGCTGTTATCTACATATCTATAAACACAAAATAAAATATTTACTTAATTTTTCACATCACATTCCCTTGCCTTTCCTATGATCCATTATCGAACAAGAGCTGGTGAACCTTTTAGAAATTTATTTCAGAAAAGGACGTGCATATAGACATTTAGTATGAGTGTAGGTTGTCTAATAATGGGAAAAAATTATGTAATGAAGATACAGAAATTTAAAAAATAAACCAAAGCTAGTAATAACGTTTACAACATAGGTAAATATGAAGCAATAACGCTTCGAACGAGTAAATAAAAACAAAAAAAATTTTACAGTGATCACAAATACACTAACGTGAAAGAAAAATTCGCGTACAATAATAATAATAATAATAATAATAATAATAATAATAATAATAATAATAATAATAATAATAATAATTATTATATTATTAATTATTAATATTATTATTATTATTACTATCATTTTTCAATATCATTATGACAACAATCCCGTCAATGACAAGGCAACTTAAATCAACGAAAAAAAAAACCTAATCTCAAACAAAACCACTTAAAAACCACGATAGCAAACCACACCAATAACAAAACACCAGCAAGAGGAACCCAACACCCACTTGTTTCTACCCCTCCAACTGAGGCAGTTCTCTCACAGCGAGAAAACGCCTTCGCTCCCCTTCCCTTCCCCATTTTAATCGGAATATGTAATAGAGCAGAACCTATTGTTTGTTGGTCTGGATTATTCCTCGGGCGTTGGGGAACCTCCATCAACCGTATTCTCTTCTTCTTCTTCTTCCATTTCT
>NC_089755.1:35842620-35865120 GCF_040412425.1 Macrobrachium rosenbergii
TACAGAGGCTAGAGGGCTGCAAATTGGTATGTTAATCATCCACCCTCCAATCATCCAACATACCAAATTGCAGCCCCTTAACCTCAGTAGTTTTTTTTATTTTATTTAAGGTTAAATTTAACCATAATCGTGCTTCTGCAATGGTACAGGATAGGCCACCACCGGCCCCTGGTTAAAGTTTCATGGGCCGCTGCTCACACAGCATTATATCAAGACCACCGAAAGATAGATCTATTTTCGGTGGCCTTGATTATATGTTGTACAGAAAACTCGATTGCGCTGTAGAAGCTTCGGCGCATTTTTTACTTTTTTTTTTTTTTTTTTTTACTTCACTCATCCAAACCAAAAACTCGAGTTTCATCCAAAAACATCCCGGCACTCACCACGTCTTCCATTTATCCGTTTTTCTCTTTCTTTTTTCCCCCCTCTCCCATTCCGCTCTCTCTTTCTTTCTTTCTTTCCCCAGACAAGAATTGATGGAGTTGTCAAAGCGTTTGAAACTCCACGACAGATTTCATCAAAACTTCCATAAGCATTTACTGGTAAGCGTGAAAGAGACTCAGCTGGGCGCTCGATGGAAATAATATCGCGTGCATGCGAGTTGATTTCTGCCTACTGCCGGGGATGGACGGACGCTGCTCCGCTTCGGCAGATGTTTGAGGAATTTGGAGGTTTGTAACCTGAGGATTACTGATGCTTGTTTTTTTTTTTTTTTTTTTTTGGTATGGCATATGCAACATATTTCGCTGTTACTGTTATATCTGTGTGTATAAAATATTTGCTTTTTTGAAAATACACATGCACAAAGTACATAAATCAATTAAAACACACACACACTGCATGCATAATTCATAATTCACTGGTAATTTTATATATATATATATATATATTTATATATATATATATATATAAATATATATATATATATATATATATATATATATATATATATATATATATATATATATATATATATATACATATATATATATATATATATATATATATATATATATATGAGTATATATATATATGTATGTATATATATATATATATATATATATATATATATATATATATATATATAATTTATTATTATTTTGGTAGATGAAACCTATTCACATTAAACAAGCCCACCAAAGGGGCCATGGACTTGAAATTCAAGCTTCCAAAGAATGTGGTTTCAACCTCCCACCGCAGACCCCACACTGCAGCAATAACTGATCATGATACAGAATTTATGTATATGCATACAACATACATATATATACATAATATATATATACATATATGTATGTATATGCTTAAAAAATCACAGTAGATGCACGTGACTTTAGTGTAGTAAGCGAACGAATCCTGTGGGATTCGCTTATATGTATGTATATGTATGTATGTATAAATAAATATAGATATATATATATATATATATATATATATATATATATATATATATATATATATATATATATATATATATATATATATAAACATATATATACAGTATGGTGTGTGTGTGATATGTGTGTGTGTATGTTTGCCTGTGCGTGCAAAACTGTCTGCATAAATACATACACTTTGTATATAACTTACACATACATTCATATAAGTACAAGACGTTTCCATCACACACAAACCCTCTATAACCACGAATATACAGAACAGAAGTAATGAAGAAAAAGAAAAGGCAACTCCTGAATGTGGGAAAAAGCTCCCATGAATTTTTTACACTACAGCACCAGACGGATTGTCGGCGAACATATGGAATTATGTTTCCATAAAAGAACACGGTATGAGTATTTCAAGGGGAAGGAACTGTCAAATCACTATCCGCTCACTCTCACACATACACCAGACAGCTTTCCTTGCGTGTAGAAGGATGCGTCTACATTACTGTAAAACAGTGTCATAAACACACATTGGAACATTACATGTCATAAAACAGTGTCACTAAACACACATTGGACAGCTTTTCCTTGCGTGTAGAAGGATACGCCTACATTTCAGTAAAACAGTGTCATAAAAACAAATTAGGTTGGAAACAAGTCAAATGACCAATCAACTCACCATCCGCTCATTCTCACACATACACCAGACAGTTTTCCTTGCGTGTAGATGGATACAGCTACATTACAGTAAAACAATGTCATAAACGTACACTGAAACTTGTTGCACACATGTCACAAACAGGTTGGAAATAAGTCAAATGACCCTTCAACTCACTATCCACTCACTCTCACACATGCACCAGTTTTCCTTGCGTGCAGAAGGATACGCCCAACATTACAGTGAGACAGTGTCATAAACATACGTTGCAACTTGTTGCATACATGTCACAAACAGGTTGGAAACAAGTCAAATGACCCATTAATTCACTATCTGCTCACTCTCTCACATACACCAGACAGTTTTCCTTGTGTGTAGAAAGATATGCCTACATTACAGTAAAACAATGTCATAAACATACATTGGAACTTGTTGCATACATGTCACAAACAGGTTGGAAACAAGTCAAATGACCCATCAACTCACTATCCCTTGACTCTCACACATACACTAGACGGTTTTCCTTGCATGTAGAAAGGTAATCCTACATTACAGTAAAACAATGTCATAAACATACATTGGAACTTGTTGCATACATGTCATAAACAGGCTGGAAACAAGTCAAATGACCAATCAACTCACTATCCGCTCACAAATTCAACAAAACAGACAATTTTTCTTGCTAAAAGGTGCATCAATTACAGCAAATATGTCAGATAAACACCAGAAACTTGTTGCATACATGTCAAAAACAGGTTGCAAACAAGTCAGGCAATCTGGAAATACACTGCCTGCATATTCTCACCCACTAAACCGTTTTTCTTGTGTGTATAATGGTGCGTCCACACCACAGTAAAACAAATCATAGACACACATCAGAAACTTATTGGAAACATATCAAAAACAGGACGAAAACGAGTCAGCAGACCTGTCGATACACTATGTGATCACTCCCACACACCAGACAGTTTTTTCTGTGTGTATAACAAAGTATCAACATTACTGTAAAGCTTGTTGGAAACTTGTTGCATACATATCACCTATAGGTTGAAAGCAAGTCAACGATCAGAAGTGGAGAACGTATCTTGGCAAATGCCAGATAATTGTAAGAAGTACCAGTTACTGCTACCAACATGACACCAATTTGTATTTGACCTGTTTGTGATGTGTATGTGATAGGTTGCATATGATGACACGTTTTATGGACATATCTCGTTCGTATTCGACGTTTTCTAGATTAGAATTAAAGCGATTTGTGGCTGTTATGATATTCCAATCATTAGTGAGAAGTTCTTAGTGTGATTTTTAGTTGATTGTTGTGGGTTGCAGCCAGATTGGATAAAGGCAACAGGTTAGATGGTAAAGTTTTTGGAACCAACACTTTTAAGAAAAATTCATATTAATCTATCTACTAGTATATATAGTATATATATATATATATATATATATATATATATATATATATATATATATATATATAAATATGTTTATATGTTTTATATATATATATGTTGTGACACACATACATACATATATATATATATATATGTATGTATATTTATATGTATATATATATCATGATTTATTTTCTTTGTCTCTTTCCTTCAGATCATTTCATTGAACCTTATCTTCATGTTAGTATGAATATGAGTGATAATCCAATTCAAGTAACAGCAAATCATTTCCAAACAACCTATACCTACTAATCCCTGATCTAGTTTTACCTTAAAAAATATTACCCATTCGTTTAATTTACCTTCACTCACTGGCGTCCCATAAACAAGGGTCATAGAACCCTGTATCCAAGAGACATCCAACACCATATTACTGTTGAAAATCCTTTCAGCGCCGCGAGATTAAAGGGTTGAGACAAGGTCTGGAAGACCGGTTAGGGCAATTGAGACAGAGAGTCCTGTCGTTCGTATAAATTAGTCTTAATCAGACACTTAATATGCGCGATTGGGGGTGGTGAATTGGACCAAACGGAATGAAGAAGAAGAGTTGTTTTGGTTCCATTAATGGCGACACATTCCATCTTTCTGAAATGAGGGAGAGTTTCGATGGAAACTAAGGTGCTGTGGGTACACGATTTCATTGTAAGGTTAAAAGAGTTAAGTATACCTTAGTTTAACCAGACCACTGAGCTAATGAACAGCTCTCCTAGGGCTGGCCCGAAGGATTAGATTTATTTTACGTGGCTAAGAACCAACTGGTTACCTAGCAACGGGACCTACAGCATATTGTGGAATCCGAACCACACTATGACGTGAAATGAATTTCTACCCCCAGATATAAATTCCTCTATTCTTCATTGGCCGGTCGGAGAGTCGAACGCTAGGCCAACAGCGTGCTAGCCGAGAGGGATACCCACCCCTCCAATGAAGAACTTAAGGATTAAGGATTTAAAGGTTGTGGTGAGGTCAGAGGTTAGTTTTGTTTGTTGCTAAAAATTAAAGAAGAAGGGGGAGGGGGGCATTTGCTTTCTAAGAATGATTAGAAATTCCCTCTTCAAAAAAAAAATTACACTCTGATGTTAAGTCAACAGAAAGGATCAATGTAACCCAGAATAAATTTTTTATAATAAATAATTAATCATTGCATTGAGATTAATTTTGTTTGTAAAATTGAAAGCATGAGTAGATCCTTGTTCCCTAAAAACATAAATAGAAGGTTTTTTAATATTGGTCTAAATTGACAGAATACTGGGGAATCACATCAGGCATTACCATTAGCGACTCTGATATTAGTCAACAGTGAGGATCAATGTAACTCAGAATAAATTTTTTTTACAGTACATAAATAATCATTACATTGAGGTTAATTTTGTTTGTAAAAGTAAAAGCGAGAGTAGATCCTGGTTCCCTAAAAATATAAATAAAAGGTTTTTTAATATTGGTCTAAATCGACAGAATACTGGGGAATCAGATCAGACATTACCATTAGCGACTTGATGTTCGGGAAAAGGTTAATTAATTACTGCAATTAACTGAAATAGACAGCCTGTATTCCACTAACAGTTACTTGATTGTTTGTAAAATGACGACAAGACCCTTTCGAGATATTTGTTAAGTATATATGCCTGGTAATAACATTATTCATAGAGGGTAAGTGTTTTCAGCAATAGACTGTCGTAGACTGATATAAGGAGAGATGCATCAAAATTGGGTTCAGTTACCCATTGGCAAATTATTAACGTTTATGATAAAAAAGAAGAGAGGAAGACAAAGGAGGGCTGAATGGATGGCGTGAAAGAGGTAAAGGAAAAGCGGGCCAAAGCATCAAGGTAATAAAAGAATTCGTGAATGACGTAGGTGTGCAGGGGAGTCGATGTGCTGCTGGTGACACTTCTGTGCAACTGTATGAAACAGCTAATCATGAGGACGTCTCCTTACAAGGGTTTTGACTATGATTTAGATTATATATATGTATATATATATATATATATATATATATATATATATATACTATACATATATATATATATATATATATATATATATATATATATTAGTGTATATATGTATATGTATATATATGTATATGTATGTATGTGTATGTATATATGTATATGTATGTATACATATATATATATATATATATATATATATATATATATATATATATATATATATATATATATATATATATATATATATATATATATATAACGTATGTAAGTATATACTGTACAAAGAAGATGGCATCTCTCATAGTCTCCCTTAACATTTCAATGCTTATTGTTTATTCAGTTCATTAAAGGGCTGATTCTTTCATGCAGTCGTTTCTATGGCTTTTCCCATATAGTCTTTTCTCCCTAAGCCAGCTCTTCCTCGAGAGAGAGAGAGAGAGAGAGAGAGAGAGAGAGAGAGAGAGAGAGAGAGAGAGAGAGAGAGAGAGAGAGTAGGAAAAAATACATTACGGACCCGAAACCTTTTTTCCAGATGGCCAAAAAAATCTGTTGTCGACAGGAAATTGAAATGGATGGTTTACTCGGGACATAAAAGCCACTGTTTTTATTCTCTCTCACCAACTTTGGTAGAATTTCCATCAATAACGCCATGCTTAGAGGGGAATTTTCCCCCCCTTTTTTCTCCCGTGCGTGTGACGTGATGTCACGTTCTTTTCGAAACGGATTATCATATTGGGATTATATCGGTTTTAGTCGGTGATTAAAGGCGACAGTCTTGTTCACGTACAGTTGGAAGAAGACCTTACGGGCATATTGTGAGATAAACCTATATAAACCTAATTAAATGAATGCTTGAAACTGAAAGGCCTTTTTTTTCTTAAGATAAACTGACATTCATTTTAAGTCTCACTTTAAATTTGAAGGAGTAGTGAGTAAGTCCCAGGAGTCTTGCTGGCATAAGGTGAACTTCATCTAAGAACAACAACAGCAATCTAAATAACAATAATAAGAATGAGAAAAAACGTAGACCCTGCTTATGAACAAAAGAGAACAAAAGAAGTATTAATATAACTCGCCAAGCTAATTCTTTCTCTCTAATTATTTAGCTCATCACGGTGGCTAAGAATTCAAGGCTAAAGTCATGATTGTTAAATTCGATCATCAGTTCTTTTTAAATTCAAACATCCGGGATAACTAAGTGGAGATAAAAGAGGGGAAAAGGTTATCTGTTTGATTATATTAAAGGCTAAAAAATGCCTTAATTTGCAAGGAATGATTGTAACTGATAGAAGCAAAATTAATGTATTTTCGTCCATTTATTCTTTCGTATTTATTACGAATGCAATTTCAAGTCTGACCTAAAACGAAGCAGGATTCATTACCGCAGGATTTCAACAGCCTCGGTAGAATTTCAATTAACTGATTCATATACGGCAGATTTCCTCAAAGCCAAAAGCATTTACCTTGTTATCTTGCATGAATCTACACAGATTTCAAGTAATGTGCATATATATATATATATATATATATATATATATATATATATATATATATATATATATATATATATATATATATATATATATATATATACATATACACACGCACACAGGTGTATATATAAAATGAATGTATGTATGTATGTATGTATGGTATGTATGTATGTATGTATGTATGTATATATATATATATATATATATATATATATATATATATATATATATATATATATATATATATATATATATATATATATATATGTGTGTGTGTGTGTGTGTGTGTGTCTTTAAAAATATCCTTCTGTGGGGTCGTTTTGCTCTATAACAATGCCTGAAATCTTAATATTAAAAATTATTTACTTTGATATCATTTTAATTTCTCAAACCTTTCTGATCATCAGTTTTCATCGGTGTGAATATTTTCATATGAAAAGTTTTCGGCGCTCTAAAAAATTCTTTAAAAAACTCGAGCGTCCAGAAGGATTATCTTAAGTAATTTTTTTGTCCCTCTCCACTTTCTTTAGATATTTTTTTAATGATTCCCTGAAAATTTTCCCAATTCAGAGTTATTTTTTTAATAAATTCTCAGAATTTTTTCCAATTTTCTAAATTTTAACAAAATATATGCTCTGAAAATCATTCACGCGTAAATTACTTGAAATTTGTTTAACAAAACGATTTGAAATAATTTTAACTTTTTTTAATATCATTCGGTTCTTATCCAATTTCTCCAACTAATAACTGACAATGATCTGATATGCAACCTCCCAAAGTTCCAAGATATGATGTCGAATTTCTATTATTTATTCTACAAAATAAAGCTCTGTGAATTATTCTTTATACAAAAGTACTTTGGATATTGAGTATTTTTTAAACAAACCTCAGTTCTAGAAATGATTTCATTTGAAAAAAATTTTCCTTTTATAGCAAATTCAAGAAGATCTGTGATTTTGTTGCTCAATAATTCATCCGGGAAATGAAAATTCTGAGAAACATTTGAAATCCATTCTTTTTGATCTTCAACCATTTTCTTAACAAACCAGGTTCTGAGAATCATTTGACATGAAATTACAACCTTCCTTCATTTTGAAATTCAATTTGTAGATAGAACTTTTGATGATATCAAATTGTATCCGCCAAAAATTTCCTTCGACGAATTTGAACTCTGAGGAAATAGAAACCATCAGAATGAATTCAAACGAATCCGTTTGAAACCATTTTAAAATTTCTGTAATAAATTTCACCTCGAAGAACGATGACTCACTAAAATCATTTTCCCTTCCCTTCGTGGGTCTAAATTTCACTCATGACGTGAGTTGAACTCGTTCATAACATCACGAACTCGGCAAACACTCACGAAAACCGTATTCGAAAAGTGAGTGAGGTCTCTTAATTAATAGCGGAGCCATTCCCGTTCTCCGCTTTGCTGAGTGAAGGGATGTCGGATGATGATATTTGCTTCTCATTTAAGCATGTATGTACCTTTATCGCGGGGGAAAATTTCGTATGATTCCACATTTCAGGCTTCTGCTGAAGCGGGCAAAGAGGGAGAACATACATAAACACTAACATGTATGTGTGTATATATATATATATATATATATATATATATATATAATATATATATATATATAAAGAGAGAGAGAGAGAGAGAGAGAGAGAGAGAGAGAGAGAAGTTAAAGTAATATATATATACATATATATGTACATGTATGTATATATATATATATATATATATATATATATATATAATATATATACATATATATATATATATATATATATATATATATATATATATATATATATGTGTGTGTGTATATATATATATGTGTATATATATATATATATATATATATATATATATATATATATAGAGAGAGAGAGAGAGAGAGAGAGAGAGAGAGAGAGAGAGAGAGAGAAGTTAAGTATACCTTAGTTTAACCAGACCACTGAGCTGATTAACAGCTCTCCTAGGGCTGCCCCGAAGGATTAGACTTATTTTACGTGGCTAAGAACCAATTGGTTACCTAGCAACGGGACCTACAGCTTATTGTGGAATCCGAACCACATTATACCGAGAAATGAACTTCTATCACCAGAAATAAATTCCTCGAATTCTTCATTGGCCGGCTGGAGACTCGAACGCGGGCCCACAGAGTGCTAGCCGAGAACTATACCGACCCTTCCAACGAGGAACTTAGAGTGAGAGAGAGAGAGAGAGAGAGAGAGAGAGAGAGAGAGAGAGAGAGAGAGAGAGAGAGAGAGGGTGCATCTACACTGCAGTAAACATGTTTTAAACACATGTCAGTAATTTATCGAACACACATCACAAACAGGTTGAATACAAGTCAACGACTTGTTGGTTGTCCTAACCCGAGCTACATACGATTACCCAGCATTTGCTGAAGATTCCTACTACACTGAGGGTCGTTGATTTGTTTTCAAACTATCTGTGATACGTAAGCAATAACTTTCTGACATATGTTTATGACATTAGTCCTGCAGTGTGGACACACCCTAGGGATAAGCATTCGCTATTATCCTCTCATTCGAAGTTCCAACTTTTTCTAAAATATCCTAATATTGGCCCTCAAGGTGCATCCACACTACAGTAAAAAAAAAATCGTAAATACATGGCGGCAACTTATCACAAACTGGTTGGAAACAAGTCAGTGACCGTAAGTCCAGAGCGAATCTAAGGCCAATACTGGATTATCCTCTGAAGCACTGGTTCGGGATACTAATAGGTCGTTGATTTGTATTTTACCAGTTTGTGATGCGTGTGCGATAAGTTACCAAAATGTGTTGAATTGAATTGAATTGAATATAGAATTTAGGCCAAAAGCCAAACACTGGGACCTATAAGGTCATTCAGCACTGAAATGGAATTTGACAAAATAGGTTTGAAAGGTGTAACAGGAGGAAAACCTCGCAGTTGCACTGCGAATCAATTGTTAGGAGCTGGTGGAAAGCAAGATGGAGGAAAGAGAATATGAAAGGAGGTACAGTAAAAAGAACGAAAGGGTTTGCAGCTAGGAACCGAAGGCACGCTGCAAAGAACCTCAAGTAATGCCTACAGTGCACCACATGAGGTGGACTGACGGCACTATCCCCTCCCTCCCCCCAACTACGGTGACCAAAATGTGTCCATGTCAAATCTTACTTGAGTGTGAACGCACCCTTAGAATTACGATTTCCAGGAAGTTCATTTTATTGCACAGTTACCACCAACGTATCCAGGAGATGCTAAACCAATGGCTGCTCATTTCCTTCCTCATTTTTCGCATTTCTTCCTCTGTTCTGGCGGTCATTTCCCGACGCTTCCCGCACCGAAAGCGTTAGCATTGCAAACCTGCCTTAATTTCCAAGTCGCCCATTTAACACAGGTCTTAGAATGTGCTTGGGATAATTAGCGCGCGGTTGGCCGGCTAGATTAGACCTACTTCAATTAAGAAAGTTATAATTGCCTGCAACACAGACCAGGGCTCGGGGCTGGTTCGGGCTTATCAGGAAGCCCGAATAAAGCGCATTTATTTACCTGCCCGGCTCCGCCGGGCTCCCGGCTCGCAATTTTCCATCCCGCATGATTGTGACGCCATGAACCCGATACGCTCATTTGTGCGCATTCTGATGCTTTCATTAATTAGCAAATTGGGAATTTATATGTGTGTGTTTTGCCAGGCCTTTGATGTCGGAGCAAAAATGGAGAGGGATATAATCGCTTGTGTGTATTTGTTTGAATTATTATGTTTTTTTTTTTTTGTTTGCTTGTTTGTGATACCGTCGATGATAAAACTAGGCTGGAATTGTGTGATGTTTTGGGATCGATTGTGAATGTGTGTTTAATGATTTATACTTATATAGTTACATATCCACACACATATAAACACATACAGATGCATATATATACACATATATATATATGTATATATATATATATATATATACATACATACATATATAGATATATGCATTCATATAAATATATACAGTATATATAAAAATACATATATTTATACACACATACACGTATATATATATATATATATATATATATATATATATATATATATATATATATATATATATATATATGTATATGTGTGTGTGTGTGTGTGTGTGTGTGCGTGTGTATGTTTGTTTGTTTATTTGTGATTGTGTTCGTGCCTGTATGCACATGTATATGGATGCACGCATGAAATACCGGATAACACAAGCCCATACACTTCCAAAAACTAGAGGCCATACAGTATATGCACACTGGACTAAAAAAAAAAAAAAAAAAAAAGAAAATCACAGCCCAAAATAAAGACTCAAAAATCCGCCAGTCGAAGTCCACCGCTCGACCATAAATAAAAAGCAAAACATGAACAAGAACATAACCGCGGGGCCCACAGTCAGATTTCACTGCAAAAAAAGCAAAATAAAATCTCCTCCAGCTGAAACATGGGCGCACATGCATGCTCTGAGAGAGAGAGAGAGAGAGAGAGAGAGAGAGAGAGAGAGAGAGAGAGAGAGAGAGACTGCAAAACATACATGTATTATATATATATGCCAAATATATACATGTATATATATATATATATATATATATATATATAATTACATGCATAAATAAATATTATCACAAATATTTATATGAGTGTGTGTATGTATATATATATATATATATATATATATATATATAAATACAAATATATATATATATATATGCATGAATGTATATATATATGTATGTATGTAATTGTAATATTGTAATATCTATAATGCCCTCTTACCTTCTTGAATTCTCGCTTTTTGGATTCGCTTGCCACTACAAAGCCTTAGATACAAATGCAAGAATATGAAGTAATTCTGGTGTCTGTACCAGGATTCGAACCCGCATCCAGTGACCTCGCTCTGATATTCTGAATTCGGGCTCGAATCCTGCAACGGACATCAGAATTACTTCATATTCTTGCACTTGGACCTGAAACTTTGTAATGACAAGCGTGTCCACTATTCGAGATGTTAAATGGGCACTGCGGTTATTACAATTACATACGTATTTGGAGTACATTCTATATAAATGATATATGTATGGATATCTGCATTGCTTAACCATACGCTATTTTATCCTTGGCTCGGGTGTTTCTAATAAAATATTAGTGGATGAGGTTGCTAGCCCCATAACCTATTCTACCGTGATTGCGACCCAGACATTCGTCCAGCTATAAGACGCCTTATTCACTATTCAAGTCAACCGAGGTACGATGGACGTGACCTGAACTGCCCTGAATAATTTAACCTCTCACTTGGACACTGATCCTGGGACGTGAAAGTCCGACAAATAGGCGAACAGGTAGAACGAGACAAAGACCAAAAGTACGAGGCAGGAGGAAGAGAGAGAGAGAGAGAGAGAGAGAGAGAGAGAGAGAGAGAGAGAGAGAGAGAGAGAGAGAGAGAGAGAATTTTTTAACATTGTCTGAGAGCGAGCGAAAGCGAAAAATTATAAGAGACAGACAAACAGACAGACAGGTTGAAATAAAAGTATAATCACATTTCCAACGGGCTGAGAAAAAAGATAAGGGTGGTGAGAAACAATTTTATATAAACAGACAGACAGGTTTTATATAAAAGTATAAGTTTAGTTTTCCAACTGGATATATATAAAAAGATATATAGATAGTTGAGAAACAATTATTATATATATATATATACATAAATGGTTTTATATATATATATATATATATATATATATATATATAGTTAGATATATATAAATATATATATAAATATATATATATATATATATATATATATATATATATATATATATATATAAATATATAAATATATATATATTTATCGAGAGAGAGAGAGAGAGAGAGAGAGAGAGAGAGAGAGAGAGAGAGAGAGAGAGACTGGAATCACAAGTCCTCCCGCTCTCGCTGGCAGCAGCTGATGAATAAAACATATTATTACAAATTCAAAGCCACGCATGCGCCGTATGCTTGAGAAATGCAACTCCCCCACCCAACTGAACCCATCCCCTCCCCTCCTCTTCCCCCCTCGGAAGCTATGACACTCATTCCGTTACGCTTTGTGACTCGTGTCATTGTCTGAAACTTGGTATAATTTGATGAATTTCCAAAAGCTTGGAAAATCCATAAATGTCTTTTCTTCCCGTTGTCTTCCTCTTCGCGCTTTCTTCTTTGCTTTTTATATCATTCTTATCCTATTTTCTACTTCGGGTAAATTATTAACTGATAATTTATTGCTTATAGCCGGAGCACTGTTCATTCAGGGACGTCAAAAATTATGTTCGGTGGAAATTACTTTTTTCAAAATAATTTTTACGGGAATTGCAATGAACGAGGGTTATCTAATGAGCATAATTACCATTAGAAAGAAAAAGTATAGTTTTGTAAGCATTATAATGCAGTAATTTGCAAATTTCTTGGAGGAATGTATCCGGGAAACTGACTGATAAGCAAAGCTAAATTACCCTTATTAAGTAGAGATGTTTTATATTCGATATCACATGATAATCATTTCATTTAAATTACATTAAGAAATTGTTGTTCATAAGGTATGTTTTGACAGCATTGAGATACCAGTTTAAAAAAAGAAAAAAAAGGAAGGGGGCGGGGGAAGTCTGAGGTAATGGTAGGGGCGGGGTGGGTGCACATCCCAAAAATAGAACGAAGCCCTCGGAGAACAATACCTTTCTTTTTTTTTGGGGGTGGGGGTGAGGGGGGGGGACAGCCTCGAATCCAGCAGAGAGCTTATAATGAAAAAGAATGTACCGCCAGCAATTTCCATATCACATTTTCGAAAATCTATTTGGGTTTTCGAGACTTATCAAATATTCAGAAGCCTCCAGGCCCCTGCAGATTCCAGATTACCGTCTCAGTCTTTCTCTCGTTTTGATTGGAGAATTACAGTTGGATGAAACACGTTTCGTATAGACCAACGACATCCTCTCTCTCTCTCTCTCTCTCTCTCTCTCTCTCTCCCTCTCGTTTCACTGACGTACTCTTCTCCTGACTCGCTGAGAATTTTGGAGGGAAAGTTTACGTTTTATTTCTTTCGTTTTCGTACGTGACAATGACGCGTCCGCCACGCGTCTGGTCGTTAGGTCCTCGAAGTTAAGGTCGGATAGGTCGGCGGTTGGATGGGTGACCGTTACTTAATCGATCACTGAAGTGAAGTATATTGGATAAGGTCAGTACTTGGATGGGGAATTACTAACTGATACCATACAAGCTCTCTTGATCACCTGCAGGACTAGCAATCTTATTCCAAATTCCACTTCACAGAAATTCACAACAGACCTTAAAAATCTGGTGTGAGCAGCAAATGATTACAAGTATCCCAGAGAAGAAAAGTCAGATTTAGGTTTTTCATTTAATTTGTAATTTTTTTAAATCTAAAAATTTATTTTATAAATATTTTCTACTTCGGAGTACAGCCAAAAACAAAGGTACAAATTTAGTGGGATCTAACTCCGGAAAGAAGGATTTTTTTTTTTATTAAGCTGGCTTTATTCCAGCACGGGCTCTTGCTCATAGAGCAGTCCGTAAGGAAAGAAGGATTGGAATCGCCCGTCGAAGAAGGAAGCCAGTAGAAATTAAGGAATACAAAAAATGATCAGAATTAAATTTCGAAGGCATAATATATTTGAAATTTGAAAATTAAATTAATTTTCTGAGTAATCAAATACAAAACGACGTCGATAAAGACATAGGTACGGATAAATTTATTTGAGCTTTTACAGAGGTGACGGCCATCGAAAAAGTAAATGGAAATGTGATTAATTCATTCGTTCCAAACCTTAACCTTTTGAACAAAACAATTCCAAGATATCTTTAACAACGCCTAGGAGATTAAATATTAACATACACGACATCGTAAAAAAAAAAAAACTATAACAGTAACTATTCTGCCTGTCTGCTCTTTACACAAATACATACAGTTCATCCGGGGATACATACAACTTCATGCACTCATCATACACAAACAGCTATTCACACAAACATACGCACACACCACTATTCTCAAACAAACAAATATTCACCATCATAATCTCTCAACCATTAAAAATCAAATTTATAAGTTCCTATCCACACTAAACCCTGTACACAAACAACGAAGTAGAAGACGCAGAACAGAGCATCATTCCCTGTTACGTAATCATTCACATGAGTTAAGATAAACATTGGGAATTTAATTCCTAGTTTTTTTTTTTTTTTTTTTGACACAGTTACGTAACACATCGGAGTCACCGCCTGCAGAGGATCGACCGTTTCACGAAAGCCAATAAGACAGTCGCCTCTTGGAAGTCTATTCCCCTGTTATTTGCTACAAAGACTTCAAGTGGGTGCCTCTTTGGCCTATCCAGGTAGAAATTGTCGTCTGGGAACTCGGGGGCGCTTCCGGATAATGACTTGCTTTTCAGTCAGGTAACTCACTCTTCTTCTTCCCTTTTTTTCGCATTATTTATTCTTTGTTCGATCTCTTGGGACAATGGAGTAGAGATTGAGTCCTCAGACATTATTCTTATTCTTTTTAGGACGAAGGTTTAGTTTTTCATTTGGTAAAGGTTCTTCCTTTGTTATTCAGTTTCTTTACCCGGCAGGTGTAATTAGGGTCAGTGGTTTGAATTGAAGTTCTGTTTCCGTTATTTCTTTGTTGGAAAGGCTTATCCGTAATTAGTGTCTAGTTGAAAGGTAGTTTTGTAAACAACGTCTTCAATAGAATATTTTATGCTTAATGATATACCTGAGAATTTACAGCAAAATATAACTATTTTGAAATCTAAAACATGAATGATTAACAAGTCAAATCTAAACATAATATTGGTGGGATACATTACAAAACAGGAAACGTAACAAAATAGACAGAACATTATGCTACAAAACTATATTTTCTATCCTATAAATATTCAATGAAACTAGAATTTAATCAACTTTTTGGATGCTGAACTCTTTACCCAAAAATGCAATAGAATTCAAACCAAATCTGGCAAAATTGGTGGGAATAATCTATTTGGTGGTAAAAAATAAATCTAAAATTATTGTCACGGGAAAAAAAATCAACATCTCTGAATCTTTCCGCTTTTGCCAGCCCATATGACCTCAGGGCAAGTAAAGGTGACAGTGAAGACCTTCGGACGAAACTCTCATCACCTCGTGGGAGGAAAGTTGGTGGTTTAGACTTGCGGAATAAAACAGATACGAATATTTGTTTTCTTGGAAGGGAAAATATGGGGGTGAAAGAATTTTGATTTTGGGGGAAAAAGAATAACAAGTATACATCATTTTAAAATGAAATTAGAGGGGTATATTGTTTTATATTTTATCACACCTTTGAAAAAGATATGAGTTTGTTGGTTTTTGGAAAAAAAGATAGTAGCATACATTTGAAAATGGAAATACAAGGGCAGATAATTCTATATTTTTGTCAGAGGGCCCCCCCCCCCAAAAAAAAAAAAAAAGATACTGAGTATTTGGACTTTTGGAAGAAAAGATACGAATTTCTGGACTTCCGGAGAAAAAAATAAGAATATCTGGACTTCTGGAGAAAAAGATACGAATATTTGGACTTCTGGAGAAAAAGATACGAGTATTTGGACTTCTGGAGAAAAAGATACGAGTACCTGGACTTCTGGAGAAAAAGATACGAGTATTTGGACTTCTGGAGAAAAAGATACGAGTATCTGGACTTCTGGAGAAAAAGATACGAATATCTGGACTTTTGGAAAAAAAAGACACGAATATCTGGGCTTTTGGAGAAAAAGATACGAGTATCTGGAATTTTGGAAGAAAAGATACGAATATCTGGGCTTCTGGAGAAAAAGATACGAGTATCTGGACTTTTGAAAAAAAAAAAAAGAAATGAATATCTGGACCTCTGGAGAACAAGATAGAAGTATCTGGACTTTTGGAAAAAAAAAGATACGAATACCTCGACTTTTGGAAAAAAAAAGATACGAGTATCTGGACTTTTGGAAAAAAAAAGATACGAGTATCGGACTTTTGGAAAAAAATATACGAGTATCGGACTTCTGGAAAAAAAGATGCGAGTAGCCTATCTGGACTTTTAAAAAAAAAAAGATACCAGTACGTATTATTCAAAGTGAAGATATTGATAGATCATTTTAAATTTGGCAAACCCCCACTCTCAAAAAAAAGGTACGAGTATCTATCATTTAAACAGAGAAAATATGAGGGAAAACGAATTAAATTAGGAAAAAATAAAAGCTATCACGATGTTAGTGCCAAGACTGAGTAGGAGTCTGCTCATAAAATGCCAGTGCCATTTCTGGGGTGACATTTACTTATGGGCTATTTCACAAGGGGGAGAATTTATTCCCAAAACTTCCTAAACTATGGCTGGGTTTCCAAACACCAGTTTTTCCTCTCTCTCTCTCTCTCTCTCTCTCTCTCTCTCTCTCTCTCTCTCTCTCTCTCTCTCTCTCTCTCTCTATTAAGCTCGTTACACAGTTCTTAGCATAAATTCGATTTTATTTGCCTGAAAATATATTTCCATCTTCCTTACCGCACAGTCGTACCATGCCAATATATATATATATATATATATAATATATATATATATATATATATATATATATATATATATATATATATATATATATATATATATATATATATATATATATATTTCTGTCGAACCTTGGTCTTTCGCCCTGGACTCGAAAGACTGGGGTTCGGTCCTGTGCTGAGTCCGAAATTTATTCCTGTGAAACAAGTTCCATGTGTTCATCTCAATATATATATATATATATATATATATATATATATATATATATATATATATATATATATATATATATATATATATACTATGTATATATACATATATACCTGTACTTCCAAGTTCATGCAAGCTATCATTCTCACAGTATTTTTCTTCTTCACTTCAGAGGTCTAGAGGCCTTACGTAACATGTTTATCGAGCGGTGTTTGTCTATGTAAATTTAAACGCTTCATTCTGGGTTAGTGGAGGTATTTTAGTATTTTAACCATGAAAACTTCTCAGTCTTGAAAAGAACCTGTTGTATAATTTAATGGGAAAAAATAGAAGTTCCTTTTCTATTTCCTCTAGAGACCTAGAGCTGTTCTATGTAAACTCTTGCGTTCCATTCTAAATAACAATAGACATTTAAATATGGACAAATTCGAGTTCTGAATGAGGCCTATTGTGCCTTGAAAATACGAAATAATATTGTTCCTCATTTATTTTCATTTGAGTTGCTTGGATAAAGTTAAAATATTTGATCACAATAGATTAAACGAACAGTGTTAAGAAAAAAAACATGAATTTTTTGTTTGAGTTAAGTAGAGAGAAATGTCTTCTCTTTTGCATTTTTGTGGTATTAAATAATGTCAATAATACTTAAATAATAAATAACATTTAAAACTAAAAAAACAAAAATTAATAAAAATACAATACCAAAATAATGAACATTAAAAGATAATAATAATAATAAATTAAAAATGAAATCAATACATAAATTATAAATGCAATTGATACACAAATGAATAGCTAGGTAGATAGATAAATAGATGAAATAAAACATACAAATATAAATATATTCAGGAAAGCAAAGCAAGAATGAAAATGTGATGCCGTTTATTCACCAGCAATCAAAGGAGAGTAATTTTGACTGACATACTGACAAAAGAAAGTCATACAATAAACTGACAAGTTATGAAGGGCAGCAAAATTATCTGATTTTTCTTGCTGTAAATTTCAACCAATTGCAAAAAACAAAGATTATATTTGTCTTAGGAAATTAATTATAATGAAAGATTTGTACAAACAAGGTGCAACTGGATATACATGTTTCATAATGATAATGAATCGTAACTAAAAATATTACAGTTTGAATATTAAGAGATAAAACATTATAATAATTCCATTAAAAAGGCAAAATAAACTGGGACTTTCGAAACCACTGGCTCTTCATTCTTCCTCCAAAACGAAATATACATACAACATTAAAATCCATGTGGAGAAAATCTTAGACAAAACAAACCTGTATTCTCACCATCCCTACGCTTATAGGAGCTTACGATGCTCGAGAAAAATCCTTTTCTGTATGTGAAGAAATATTTGTAAAAATAAATTGATTAAGATGAGACACTGTATTTCCACGGATCTTAAACGCTGATAGAAATAAAATATTAAAGTCTATCTTGTAACGGAACTTGTAAAAAATAGTAGAATTACGGTAAGATAAAAATGAAATATTGAATTCTGCATAACGAAAGTAATATTTGCAATGACTCAGAACAAGATACCACCTTCCTATCGGCCCCCAAACTCGACTGGAAAAAAATAGTTATCAAATTCCAGTCAGTAAAAAAGGAAGTTTGCAAAAAAAAAAAACTTGCATTTTGGTAAGCCATTCGAAGCTAAAGAGCGGAGTAAACCCTTTCAGTGGAGTAAACCCTTTCCTTTAAGCGTTACTTACAACATAAAAGCTTCCGAGTGCACTAATGGCCCGGCCCAAAACGGAGGGTGGGGGGATTTTGGGGGAGGGGCGCTGCTGAAATTAACTCCTGTTCCATTTTATGTCGACCGACTCTTACGTCATTAGAGGAATGAGATTGAGTGGTTGTTGAAACTTGAAGTGAAATATTTTAATTTTTTTTCTATTTTTTTTTTTACACTTTTGTTTATGTTTTGATGGGAAAGAAGGCAATCAAAAGATAAAATAAAGGCGGTTAAACTTCGTAAATTGGAAAACAAAATATCTATTTGCTTCTGTTTTAAATTATCCTTTAGATAACAATGAATAAAAAAAAGCGGTTATAAGCTTGAAAAAAATAATTCTGCATTTACAAATTTTGAAAGCAGATATAAAATGTTTCGTAGGAATAACGACATTTGTTCAAATTTGAAAGTTGTCACTGTTATTGATTGACTGTTCCAAGCTTAAAAGAAAGTAAAATGCACAAAAATGCGACTGACAAGAACAAGAACAAACTCGTCTGACAGGAAAAATAAAAAAAACTATTTTCCCAGTTAACTGGATTAATCATACATTACAAATCTCTCTCTCTCTCTCTCTCTCTCTCTCTCTCTCTCTCACTCTCTCTCTCTCTCTCTCTCTCTCTCTCTCTCTCTTGTTAAGCTTTGGAAATCTTTTTTTCTTCCATAATCCCTGACTTTTCACAGTCTTCTATCCATTACGAGGCTGGGTTATAGTTTGCTTTGGAGTTAGCCATAATCATTTATCACCCGTAAGCGGTAGTCCCGTCAGTGCACCTCACGTGGTGCACTGTAGGCATAGCTTAAGGTTCTCTGCAGCGTTCCTTCGCCCCCTAGCTGCAACCCCTTTCGTTTCTTTTACTGTACCTCCTCTCATATCCTCTTTCTTCCATCTTACTTTCCACCCTCTCTTAACATTGATTCATAGTGCAACTGCGAGGTTTTCCTACTGTTATACCTTTCAAACCACTTACTGTCAGTTCCTGTTTCAGCGCTGAATGACCTCATAGGTCCCAGTGGTAGGCATTTGGTCGAAATTCTATATTCAATTCAATTCATGACCATTTATTTCACTTCTCTTCTCATTTTATTTGCTACAGACCTAATTTCCAGATAGGCCCGAGCTCCTTTTACCCCACAGTGGTGCATTAATTCCATTTCTCATCTGCCCAGCATGAAAAAAAAATTATGACCTAACTATGGTCTGAACTCTATGGCGCATTATTCACTCGGCGAACAGAACGCGAGGTAATTAGAAGCTCGCAACACAAAGCGGGGGGTGGGGGGATATTTCCCTTTTCTTTCTTTTATTTCATCTGCGCGTTCTATTGTTATGCAAAAGAGAGCAAACAAGTGAATGACCCAACTGTTCCCTTTGTGTTCCACTTGAGGTTTTTTTCCTTGCAATAAGGTGGTCGGTTTTTGCACAAACACTTTATTTCGGCGGAGGGGGCGCACAGCCTCACTAGGTCAGTGTAAACAGGGGAGGAGGTCACCCAGCTGTGTGTTTGTGAAGCAGAGAGAGAGAGAGAGAGAGAGAGAGAGAGAGAGAGAGAGAGGAGAGAGAGAGAGAGAGGCGGGGATAGCTACTCTAGGAGAGATATGTATCCACATACGTCTCTCTATAATACCTTTAAGAAACTTTTATGAGATGCAAAACTGATGGAATGGAATTATAAATTTCACAGGAATTATAGTTTGAACGCATAACCATAAATAATAGGCATGAAAAGTACGACAATTACTTACTGTTCAGTACATTTTAATTAGGTACATGAGGCAGAACTTTGTAGGTACAATGTGATGTACATAATTCTACCAGAGGCAGAACTTTGTAAGTACAATGTAATGTACATGATTACACCAAATAACTCATCAACATAAACCGGTTTTTTCCAATGCGCTAATTCTAACGACAATTTTGACTTCGGCATTATGAATTTTATACTATACAGAACAGATGGATATTTCATCAGACCATCCGGGGTCAGAAAATGACAAGAATATTGGCTTAAGAAGGAAATAATCGTCTTCACTAGAGATTTCTAACTCTCAAAGTCTTACTTTCATTGGCAACTAAAATGTCCTACAATTAGCCAAACATGAACTTCATAGATCCACTAATTTACACCAAAGTGAGCATTATCCTTCATCTGGCACAAACTACAGGGCAGCACGCACTGCATTAATTGTCACTTGACGAACGAAACGGGACTAAAAAAAAAAAGAAGAAAAAAAAAGAGTCGCCCTCCTCAGGGCATTCAACTTCAGAGGGGGGGAAAATGCACAGCTCCATTTCGAGATGCTCCCAAAAGCGAAATAATCCATTTGGGGAAAACGCCGAATTAATCTCTCTCTCTCTCTCTCTCTCTCTCTCTCTCTCTCTCTCTCTCTCTCTCTCTCTCTCTCTCTCTCTCTCTCTCTCTCTCTCCTTTCGGGCCGAAACTCAAAGTTAATGGAGTTTGGAAATTCCTACCGATAATCCTCAATTCCGCCGGGCCAGCGATAATTAACAGAGTTTTGTAAAACTCAGAAACTCACACACACAGAAAAAAAAGATAAATAAATACTCTCTGGCAACGCTTACAGAAGCCGAGGCCTCAGTTTTATGTTGTTATATCTCGCTTAAAAGTTTTCTCCTTTTGACAGGCTGCATTTGTTAACATTATCATAAAAAAAACTTATTTTATTCGTTGCTGGCACTCGAGTAAGGAGGAGGCATTGGGTAGGGAGGAGGGGGTAACACTGGGGTTAGGGAGGCATTGGGGTGAGGGTGGCACCGGGGTAGGGGTTGCAGCACTGGGGTGGGGTGGGGGTGTGGCATAGCAGCACTGGGGTAGGGGCACTGGGATGGGGAGGTTAGCACTGAGGGTGAGTGGTGGGCGGATGCATTGGGAGGAGTGCCACTGTGGTGGGAGGGGGCGTTGGGGGTGAAATTGCTTACAGTTGTGGGGTCAGAGGTAGCACTAGAGTAGGGGGGAGGCATTGAGGTTGGTGGATAGCACTGGGGTAGGGATATGGCAATGGGGTGGGGAGTAGCGCTGG
>NC_089755.1:35867620-35872620 GCF_040412425.1 Macrobrachium rosenbergii
CTGGCAAAGGGGTGGGTATTATTCTGCATAACGACCCTGCCTTAATGTGAATTCCGCCATTGTACGTAATCAACAAGCAACTCTCTCTTTTATGTGGACACAGAGAGAGAGAGAGAGAGAGAGAGAGAGAGAGAGAGAGAGAGAGAAGCTTTATATTATCTCTTTCTTTGTGACGTCAACTGCAATCATTGTCTGGTTTTCCTGTTTTGATTTGCAGGCAAGATTCCGGATGCCTTTTCTAGAAGGCAAAGAATGGTCTCTCCCATTATCAAGGCACAAATACAAATAACCATTCCTTTATCTCCCGTTGTTTATTGCCTTCCATGTCACGTTTCTTGCCTGAAAATTCATAATTCATCTCCTGTCCCGGTGATTTTTCATCGTAGTGTACACTGTTATCCGTACCGACGGCTATACTTTCATCCACTTCTCTCTTCTTAACTTTCACCAGTTTTAGTTAACTTCTTCCCGCTACCTCATCTTAACCCTTTGTAATATGTTTCCGTTTTCCAACTTGACTGCGGTGAATACTTCCTCTATGAATTTCGTCTATAAATATATTAACTGCTTGGTCCATTACGACAGATACTGTCATTTTCCATTTCACTTTCTTATTCATCACAGTGATTTCACGAATGTCTGCCTTCCTATTTATCTGATTTCAAATTTCATCATTATTTTATTTACTAATTGATTCTCTAAGTTACTATATTCCCATCGTCCTGTTTTTCAATCACACGTGAGCATATGTTTTACTGAACCTTGCTCAGCAATCTCATGCTTTTTGCCTAGTTATATATTAGTGTTACAAACTAACTAATCAGTTATCATGGGAGATGAATATATTTCGATTCCAAATAAAACCTGAAATCGACTGGGCCGTGTAAGGAAAAAGTTAAAATAAATTCGTGTCTCTTGACAGACGAACGGATTTGTCGACAGTCTATCACAGCATCAAACTAAAGGCACATGCCTGAAGGTAAAGTGAATTGATGTAGTTATATTTTTGTCTTAATTTTTAGTGATATATATATATATATATATATATATATATATATATATATATATATATATATATATATATATATATATATATATATATATATAATATAAACACTCATTACTTAATATATATACTGTATGTATATATATATATATATATATATATATATATATATATATATATATATATATATATATATATATATATATATATATATATATATATATGTATATATATATATATATATATATATATATATATATCCTTTATATATGTATGTATGTATGTGTGTATGTATGCATGCAGGTATGTACGTATGCATTGTGTGAATGTATATGAATTAATTATCTATACAAAAATTTTATATTTCATTTTACTGAAAAATTAATAGAGTTAATAAATATATATATATATATATATATATATATATATATATATATATATATATATATATATATATATATATCCTTTATATATGTATGTATGTATGCATGCAGGTATGTACATAAGCACTGTGTGAATGTATATGAATCAATTATCTACACAAAAATTTAATATTTCATTTACTGAAAAATTAATACAACAAAAAAATATATATTCTCAAAATATTGCAAAAAACACCCAAGTGCGCAGTGTCCAATATTTCCCAAGGCTGTTAGACCCCCGGTTTGTATTTCCGTGCTGAAAATGATTTTTGCTTTAAAGGCCCCATCGTGTTTCGGCGTAAGACCCGTCGTGCCACGTATTTGTTTTTTGAAAAAAAAATAACAAATAGTTTTTTTTTCATCCCTGTGTGAGTTTTCGTTATTTTTTTAGCTGTGTTTGTTTACGGCCTAGATGTAAGCTCCCCTGAACATGTGCGCCTTGTTAAGGTATAACAACCGCGAGCTATAGAGAGAAGGATAGGATATAAATACAAAAGATTTATTTTTGTGTGAATTGATACGTACATACATATATATATATATATATATATATATATATATATATATATATATATATATATATAATTGATGTGAATAGAGAATAGGTCTGCGATTATCAGAATGTCATCATGTCTGTAGCAGAGTTGATAAAATAAAGAAAAAAAAATCTGACAGCTATCTACACGTTAAAATTAATTCCTTAAATTATAGTAAGGTTTGGGCCATACATTGTACATAGGTAGTAGTTATATATATATATATATATATATATATATATATATATATATATATATATATATATATATATATATAAATATATATATATATATATGTCACGTCGGAAGGTGAGTGAAAACCGGGACTTTGAACAAGTACTTTCGTAGTTTATTCTACAATTTCAAGTTCACACTATATATATATATATATATATATATATATATATATATATATATATATATATATATATATATATATATATATATATATATATATATATATATATTTATATATATATATATATATATATATATATATATATATATATATATATATATATATATATATATATAATTTTGTGTGTGCATGTGTCTTACCCCTGATAGTAGATGGCTCAACAGAAAAACATTACAATAATCACTGCTATATTTATACTTTAACCGCCGATTCATTAATAGCTCCCCCGTGCAAAAACTTCCACAACATTAGACGTTTCGTACCTGCAAAAATAGCTCATAAGCAGCGTGTCAAACTTCACAACACACGCCGCGTCATTTACCTCCATCTTGCATGCAATCTTGCCCTTCCTGAGCGTTAAGAAAACTTTTCCTTTCCAATATCTCTGTCATGCCATCTTTTTAACACTCACTAGGTCTTCCCTTCCTAATGCTTCTTAACCCTTTCGAATTCTATACTTTTTCGTCAAACTATCATCCTCCATTCTTCCACTCTCTTCACATGACCAGACCATCTCAAAATACTTTACTTCATCCCATCACTAATACTAAGTTTTTACCAATTCGTTCTATAACCCGCACATTTCTACCCTTTCAGTTCTTCTCAAGTTTCATATGATACAAAAACTTTTCACCTCAACAGCCTCAGCAATTTCTAATGTTCTGTAAAAAAAAAAAACTATTGTTCCGGCTTAGTCTGTCCGTCCGCCCTCAGATCTTGAAAACTACTCAGGCTAGAGGGCTGCAAATTGGTGTGTTCATCATCCACCCTCCAGTCATCAAACATACCAAATTGCAGCCCTCTAGCCTCAGTAGTTTTTAATTTATTTAAGGTTAAACTTAGCCATAATCGTACTTCTGGAAGCGCTATAGCTACCATAAACATAGGCCACCACCAGTCAGTGGCTGAGTTTCATGGGTTGTGGCTAAGAGTTTTATGGGCCGTGCCTGATGCCACCACAGCACAGAAAACTTGATTGCTCCGAAGAAATTTCGGCACATTTTTTACTTGTTTTTCTTTCATTAGAATTCAGCATCCACAGGTTAAAATCCGATATATCGTTTATTCATGAGATTTGCACATTTAAATGTCGTGCTGGATACTTACAATTACATAAGTACATTCAATGTTCGCATACATCACACTCTTTACATATTCTCTCTTACATGTGCATAACTGAAAGTCAATTTCCCCACTTGCCTCCCATTTAAGTATCTTTTTTACCAGAAAAAAAAATCCTTTTTAAACAGCGTCATTTTTCGGAACTATTCCGAAGTTGTAAAGATAATTGCACATCGTCGCCACTCTACTAAATTGTTAACTGTAGACAAAACGGGGGAAAAAATCCTGAAAAAAAATAAAAAGGTCCGAACTTCCCCTAAATGAAGGGGAAATTAAAATCTCTCCCCTAGCATCTGTGGCTTACTGTTGGATAATAAGCTAAAACTCTTTGGCATTTCCATACCTTCCCTTCCCGAATTAATGAGTTTTTTTTAATGTCCCTGCGAGTGTTTTTTTCTCTTTCTGCAACCCCTGGGATGTATTCCTGAATTCTTTATTGTGTTATGAGCGCTTGTACGCAAACTGTCAAGGGCGGGTTGGATCGCCTGGCAAATACTGTTGTTGAAATTTCTGTTCTCCATTTATTCATTCGTGGGTTATCATTGCAGGAGCCTCTAATGGACAATTCTAGTTGCATTTGGGTAAAGAAATTCTTTGAAAATACCTTTCTCTGCCCGTGGTGTTTCATTTTCTTTGTGTCATTCTGCGACAGATTACGTCAGGTTTCAAAATATTAAACTCTGAAAATCATGTTGACTCATAAAGAACGTAAAATTAAAGAATATAAATCGGCTCTGAAGTCTAGCTGAATCACTGGAAGGAGCAATCCTGTAAAAAGTTTTATATGACTAGGATTATATTAATCTTAGAGTAAAAATTTATGACTATTTGATAATACATACATACATATATATATATATATATATATATATATATATATATATATATATATGTGTGTGTGTGTGTGTGTGTGTGTGTGTGTGTGTGTGTATGTGTGTGTTGGTCTGTTTATGAATTCGTGCATAACTGTCAGTTTTAACATTATAAAAAAATTCCGTTAAAATAACTGGCATAAAATGTATAACGGCGGAGGCAAAATTAAGATTATTAAGCAAATAAGAAAAAATATTAGGCATCAGAACAAACATGCAAACGATAAGGATATGCAAAATTCTAAATAAAGAATATGCAAAGAATGACATATAATAAAGAATATGAGTAGCAGCAAGTAAAGCCTACGACGACATTGAACGGAGCTCCCCGAAGAGGCGGGGGTGGGGGTTGGGGAGAGCATCACGGGGGGAAATAAATTGCCTCTGAGAGGCCAATCGCCCCGCGTGCGAGAGACAGGTTCGATCTTTAGGGTCACCAAAGAGGTAAATTGCTGACCCGAAAATGGGAGGCCCCCAAAATGCCTGGGATGTGGCGCGCGGGGGCTAGGGGTGGGACGGGGTTGGAGGGAGGGGGGCTGTCTCGTCGGCGCTGTCATTGTTTATTGAAGAGCCCTTTTTGGAGCATAAATAATGCTCTTGGGGCGCTTCAGAGATTCCTTTCTC
>NC_089755.1:35877620-35880120 GCF_040412425.1 Macrobrachium rosenbergii
TATATGTTCATATTTCCAAATTTTGATAATTTTATCATATTTACCTGTGATTTAAAATTTATTTCCTATTTATGTTATGTATAAATTATTTATTTTTATATATTTTGAATAATAATAATAATAATAATAATAATAATAATAATAATAATAATAATAATAATAATAATATATTTTTGCTACCAATTTGCAATATCTGAATGAAAAGAAAAGATTCTTGGCACGCAATACAAAGAAAACCAAACCTAACACTAAAGACAAAACCAAACTTAGCAAAGCTTTCGAGGGTTATTCATAAAAATCTTAACATGAGATATCTGGAAGTATACTGAAATCATGTTGCCTACTATTATTATTATTATTATTATTATTATTATTATTATTATTATTATTATTATTATTATTATTATTATTATTCAAACCACGAACCCTAATCATATGGAAAAGGGCCACAGGAGCCACTGACTTGAAATTCAAGCTTCTAATGAATACGGTGTTCATTTAAAAACAAGTAAGAAAATGTGCCCAAGTTTCTTCAGCGCAATGGAGTTTTCTGTACAGCCGCTACGGTGTATAATCAAGGCCACCTAAAATAGATCTATCTTTCGGTGGTGTCTGTATAATGCTGTATGAGCCGCGACCCACGAAACTTTAACCAAGGCCCGGTGGTGGCCTATCCTATACGGTTGCCAGAAGCACGATTATGGCTAACTTTAATTTTAAATAAAATAAAAACTACTGAGGCTAGAGGGCTGCAATTTGGGATGTTTGATGATTGGAGGGTGGATGATCAACATACCAGTTTGCAGCCCTCCTGCCTCAGTAGTTTTTCAGATCTGAGGTCGGACAGAATAAAGTGCTTACGGACAGACAAAGCCGGCACAATAGTTTTCTTTTACAGAAAACTAAAAACTAACAAAGTAATAAATAAATAGATAAAATGTACGTCAATTATTAAAATACAAGGAGAACTGTTTTAAGGCAGTAATGCAATGCATCTTCGCTTGAACGTCTGAGGCTCCAATCGCACGACGTCCTCAGGGAGACTGTTCCACAGTCCAATGGTGTGAGGAATAAAGGACCTCTGGATCTGAGAAGCTTCTCAGCGAGGCACATTCACAGCATAAAGGAAAAGGAAAGATATTAACGATTCTTCAAGCGGCTTTTTAAACATTTCATTTTAAGAAAGAATTTAGCAGTTGCACTATTTATTCTCATGAGGGGAAACCTAATAAGGGCACGCTATTTTATGGTTATTATGTCTCTGTTGATTACGTCAGCAGAGACAGTGAATTAAGGGTCTGGACGTCGGTCAACTGTTGAAACCACTATATCATCCCCGTGGATTAGAACAATCTCTCTCTCTCTCTCTCTCTCTCTCTCTCTACTCTCTCTCTCTCGCTCTCTCTCTGTTTATCAATCTCTTCCATTTTGAAGTTAAACAATTGGTGAAAAAAAGGGACCTAAGCCTTGGATAACACTCTCTCTCTCTCTCTCTCTCTCTCTCTCTCTCTCTCTCTCTCTCTCTCTCTCTCTCTCTCTCTTTATTAATCTCTTCCTTTTGAAGTTAAACAATTGGTAAAAAGGGGGCCTAAGCCTTGGATAACGTTCTCGCTCTCTCTCTATTTATTAAACTCTTCCCTTTTGAAGTTAAACAATTGGTGAAAAAGGGGCCCAAGCATTGCAGGTAACTCTCTCTCTCTCTCTCTCTCTCTCTCTCTCTCTCTCTCTCTCTCTCTCTCTCTCTCTCTCTCTCTCTCTCTCTATTCATTAATCTCTTCCCATTTGAAGTTAAACAATTGGTGAAAAAAAGGGGCCTAAGCCTTGGACAACTCTCTCTCTCTCTCTCTCTCTCTCTCTCTCTCTCTCTCTCTCTCTCTCTCTCTATTTATCAATCTCTTCCCTTTTGAGGTTAAACAATTGGTAAGAAAAAGGGGCCTAAGCCTTGGGTAACTCTCTCTCTCTCTCTCTCTCTCTCTCTCTCTCTCTCTCTCTCTCTCTCTCTCTCTCTCTCTCTCTTCTATTTATCAACTCTTCCATTCTAGTTAAACAATTGGTGAAAAAGGGGACTAAACCTTGGACAACTCTCTCTCTCTCTCTCTCTCTCTCTCTCTCTCTCTCTCTCTCTCTCTCTCTCTCTCTCTCTCTATTTTGCAGCAGCAGGCGGCCGGTGCCGTATGTCTGGCATGTTGAAGTGGCGCGATATTAAATCTTTATATCACTGGGTCTTCTTGGGAGCTGCACTCTCTGGCATAAAATTTGAATTTCAAATAATCTTTAAATGCTAAAAAACACACACACACACACACACACACAAAAAGGGTGAGGGGTGGGGCCATGTCCCTCACACCACCACCACTACCTCCTCCTCCTCCTCCTCCTCTATCTCCTCCTCCTCCTCCCGGGTAGCGAGCAAGCAGGTTTGCATCTCCCCTTTAAACCCGTCATATTTAGTTACGCACTTTTTAAATTCCGGGTTAAAATTCGCGGGTGATTGGACGAG
>NC_089755.1:35887620-35892620 GCF_040412425.1 Macrobrachium rosenbergii
ACTTCTTTCCAAAAACTTCATGAGCAATAGAAATTACAGCATTTGTTATTTTTTGCCTTTATTGAACCTTTTCTGTTTTTATCGTAATTCCAAACATTTATCCTTAAAAATACTATTAACAGTAATTTTATCTTCAAAGAGAGTATTTTTTTTCATTTTTCTCTTCAGCATTCACAAAACTTACTTTAAAGCATAAAACATTCGTTCGAAAAAGTACAGAATTAATATTCTTCAAGAATTCCTTATATCCATCGTCTGTCTATCCTTATATCACCAAACTTCTTGGAATTTTCACAGAAAATCCGTCATCAAGGGACAAAGATATAATTCATCATAAGCATTTTCAAAGAATGTCCGCTCTCTCTCTCTCTCTCTCTCTCTCTCTCTCTCTCTCTCTCTCTCACACACACTTGCCTTTTCAGTACAACACAGAGAACGGATGATACGATGGCATTTAAAAACATTCCAGTGAATATTCTTTTTAGTTAATCAATCAAGGATATGATTTACAAGGCGATAGCGACAAATAGTATATATCTATAGGTAAATCTGAATAGTGAAGAACGTACTAAGAAGAGAGGCTCATTATCATCATCATCATCATCATCATCATTATCTTCATCATCGACTCCAGCGCCGTGTGACGCAAAGGGTCTCTTGTGAAATCCCACCATTCATGTCTTTCCCGTGCTTTTATGTTCCAAAAGAGGCTAGTCAAAGAAAATGAGAGAGAGAGAGAGAGAGAGAGAGAGAGAGAGAGAGAGAGAGAGAGAGAGAGAGAGAGAGAGAGTTGAACCAACAAAGAGAAGCTAGTTATAGACTAAATGAGAGAGAGAGAGAGAGAGAGTTGAACCAACAAAGACAGGTTAGTCATAGACTAAGAGAGAGAGAGAGAAAGAGTTGAACCAACAAAGAGAGGCTAGTCATAGAGAGAGAGAGAGAGAGAGAGAGAGAGAGAGAGAGAGAGAGAGAGAGAGAGAGAGAGAGTTGAGCCAACAAAGACGGGTACGTCATAGACTAAGCGAGAGAGAGAGAACGAGTTGAACCAACAAAGACAGGTTAGTCACAGACGCACGCACACACACACACACACACACACACACACAGAGAGAGAGAGAGAGAGAGAGAGAGAGAGAGAGAGAGAGAGAGAGCGTTTAACCAACAACTCTTCGCGAATAATCACTAGTCACGGAGTAAGACAAAAACAAATATTCTATATTTCGCAGAATCTCTGCTCTCCCATTCGTGAGTGAAAATCAACCTGACATCACGAAAATATTATTCGACAGCTAAATAGAGCAACAAGAAAATCCACTTCCCTGTTTTTCTGATAATGGACACATTTAAAAAAATCCAAAATTTTCCTAATTGGTTGCAAATTCTCGGAAAGTGTGTATATATATATATATATATATATATATATATATATATATATATATATATATATATATATATATATAAATAAATATAAATATAATATATATATATATATATATATATATATATATATATATATATATATATATATTAATAATAGGATCTTCATTTAAACTGGTTGGTATCTAGCAGAGATATTTATTCAGGAAAAGCTACAGGCTTTCCAGGACTAACTGCCCTCATCGTCTGTAGCCGTAGACGATGGGGACAGTTAGTCCCGGAGAGCTTGCAACCTTTCCTGAATAAACATCTCCGCGAGATATCATCCAGTTTAAATGAGGTCTTATTTTCATTTGTATTAATGCACAGAACAGTTGTGTAAATCATAAAGTTTAATATAGATAGATAGATATCACAGATAGATAGACAGATAGATAAAACACTGCAGCATCCACTGAGCTAATTTAAACTGTGGAGATAACGACTCCCGACATAAAATTTTAAACAGCTCCACTGACAGTGGGTCAGGTTTCCATTTACGCTGCTAAAGACTTTATTCGTGTTAGACATTCCAAGTTCCAGACTTGTGCGTGTTTCTGTGTATTTGTGTATGTGTACGTGTGTATATGAGGATCTGTGTGCACAATTACGCGTGGAAAGTTAACAAACATGCATATACAAAGAACGAGATGGAAAAAGAGAGAGATAATGTATTCATGACTTCTAAGCACAGGACACAAAAATCGAACCATTTGCATGCAGGGTCTGACCTACTAAGCAAATAAACTCTCCATTTTTTGTCCGAGTTCCCCCTCTCCGCCTCCCTCCTTGAAGAGTCATAAAAAACGGAGGTACGTGATTTCATCTTTAAAGCCAACAGCCAACCAGACCCCAAAAATGCTTTGATAGAAAACACGGCCTGTGTTTGCTTGGTCGAAAATTTCGGGGATTCGTCTTTTGTTAAAGATTGGGAGGCAACGCACATCACTTTGGGGGCGTTTCTTGACGCTGGTGGAAGTTAATGGTGCAATCGTGGGAAATTTTTCTTTATGGGCAATATTACAATGAAGACTGGTATACACTTATTCTCTCTCTCTCTCTCTCTCTCTCTCTCTCTCTCTCTCTCTCTCTCTCTCTCTCTCTCGTTAATTCTGGCAAATACTTTGCTAGTACAGGAATATTTTACTTCCTTCATTTCCCACTCCATTTAATCTCTGTCTGTCTGTCAGTCTGTCTGTCCTTGATAATGCCTGACTATTTTACTTCATTCACTCCCCATTCCATTCAGTCTGTCTGTCTTTGATAAAGCCAGGATATTTTCCCTCTTTCACTCCCCATTCCATCTTTCTGTCAGTCTGTCATACTTTCGTTTCTATTGATTTCCATAACACTGTCTCTATCGTCCTTCCCACCTGTCCGTATGTCTGCCTGTGTTTGTGTGCATTGGTGAGTGTATCTGTTAGTCCGTCTACGAGCAAGAGCCCGTGCTGGCATAAAGCCAGCTTAATCAAAAACTACAGCGTCGTTTCAAAGTACAGAATATCAGCAGAGCATAAACAGAAGACGTGGCAATGAATAACTTTCATTAATCATCTCTCGAATTGTACCATGATCACACAGTCATTCATTCCGACCATTATTTGACCTTTGCCCCACATTTCTTATTCATTTATTCACCATTCACTCTGAATCTTTCTTTATTCGTTAGTGGAATTGTTCTTCTGATGAATAAAGAGGTCTTGAGACACTCGTGTCTGGATTAAGTTTTTTCGAGGACGAACGAGAGGAACTTGACATTTGACCTCAGAAAGAAAAATCTTTAATGTATAAGTTTTTGGAATACGTGACTATGTATGTATGTATATATATATATATATATATATATATATATATATATATATATATATATATATAATAAATATACTTATACATATATTATATATATATAGTGTATAAACAAATATGACAAACATATATATTTATATATAATATATCGTGACAGGAAAATTGCCATTGGGAATATTTCCCGTCGGTAAATTGCCATTATGGGAAAATTGCCATTGTGGGATAATTGCCATGGAGAAAACTGCCAGGTGGAAAATTGCCATTTAATAAGTACAATTTATAAAGGAAAAAAGGATTGAAAGGAAAAACCAATACTATCAAAACTTTGTGAATTTATCTAAAAGTATCCATTTACTACTTATATACGATTTATAAACAATTACTTGAATTAAAAATCATTACAATCAAAACTTTACTTGAATATATTGAAAAACTTTACTTGGAAATGTTGACACACCTAAAAAAAATTACTTTCCATTGCCCGTTTACTTTTAAACAATCATCTTACAAATCAGCAGGCATGTCTTTTAAGCTATGAACTACAAGGAGAAAACTTCCAGGCAGAAAATTGCCTGTTTACTTTTAAATAAACTATCATCTTACAAATTAGCAAACAAGTCTTGTCAATTTTCCAGAAGAAGACAGTCTTACAGCAGCAACTACACCAACCGTCAGTATTCATAAAGCTTCTTTTGAATTGGCTGTTTTTAAATCTTTTTAGCCCATGATGGTGTTTGTGATAAAAAGTGAGAGAGGGAAAGACATTTGGTCGATGATTTGCAATATATGCACCATCTGCATGGCAAGAATAAAAGTGGTACTGTGCTATATTGGGAGAGCAAGGAAAGAGGATCTAAAGGTTGCACCTCTTTCCTTGCTCTCCCAATATAGCACAGTTCCACTTTTATTCTTGCCATGCAGATGGTACATATATTGCAAATCATCGACCAAAATGCCTTTCCTCTCACTTTTTATCACAAACACCATCATGGGCTAAAAAGATTTAAAAACAGCAAATTCAAAAGAAGCTTTATGAATACTGACGGTTGGTGTAGTTGCTGCTGTAAGACTTTCTTCTTTTGGAATATTGACAAGACTTGCTTGCTAATTTGCAAGATGATAGTTTAATTATAAGTAAACGGGCAATTTTCTGCCTGACAGTTTTCTCCTTGTGGTTCATAGCTTAGAAGACATGCTTGCTAATTTGTAAGATAAAGTTGAAGCTAAACAAGCTCAAAGAGATTTAAAAGCTGAAGTGGCTTCTTCTCACTAATCAAGTCGTTCCTTAGTGTCTCAATTTGCCACCGGTCTTCGCGAATGTGTACTTTCTCAATTGCCAAATCTACGTCATGTGAATCGAAATATTAGGAACTGGAGATAGAGAGTGCAATTTCCCACCTGTTCCATCTAGTAGAAGCGGCTATGATATTCCATTACAATTTCAAAATCTTTCTTCAGGAGCCCGATTTCTTCAATGTGACTCAGGAATAAGTGATGGCGATAGAATATTGATCTTTGTTTCGAATGAAGGGCTGAAGGATCTTAAGCAGTACAAAAATTGGGCAGTACATGGTACATTCCAGATTTCTCCTGAAATTTATTACCAAATTCTCACAGTTGACGTTCAGATCGAAAATGTAACAATTCCTCGAGATTGTGTCCTTATGCCAAACAAAACAGAGGCTACCTACATAACTGTTTACAACAAACTCAAGGAACTTGTTGGTGATACTCCTGAGCATGTAACAGGTGAATTTGAAAGAGCCTCTTTATAGGCA
>NC_089755.1:35895120-35900120 GCF_040412425.1 Macrobrachium rosenbergii
TAAAACGGGAGGAAAAATATCATATCTTGGACGTATTATTTATCAACAGAGCTGTGAAATATGACTGACTTCAAGGCCGTGCTTTCCTCTGCTGGTTCTTACTCTTTTGTTTGTTGTTATTATTATTTCTTCATCTTCTTTTTTCTTTTTATTCTTCTCATTATTATTATTATTATTATTATTATTATTATTATTATTATTATTATTATTATTATTATTATTATTATTATTATTATTATTGGGAGAAAGCAGACCCTCTCTTAAGCATGTCCTGTTAAAAAGGATCTGCATCGTGCGAAATAATCTCTTATTATTATTATTATTATTATTATTATTATTATTATTATTATTATTATTATTGGTGTCGTTGATGTTCCTGCTGATGTGCTTGCTATTATGACCACGACTCTCGTTAGTGCTATCATTATCACCATACTTAAACATCATCAAACAACCTCTATTATTAGTACAATAATTTTCACCATACTTAGGCCTAAATAACATCAAAAATCTCTATTGTTAGTACCATCATTATACCGTACTTAAATAACAACGTACAACCTCTATTGGTAGTACCATCATTATCATCATACTTAAGTAACATCAAGCAACCTCTATTGTTAGTACCATCATTATACCATACTTAAACCCTTCCCATATCGCAAATGACATCATATTTCTCTCATGACCACACATAAACCCCTCGAATATTCAAACCAAAACCGCACTGACATCCTTCCCCCTTTGAACACAACAAAGCCACGAGATCCGCCCATGCGATCTCATGAAGACTAAAGACAGGCATTTACGGGGAAGTGAATTCCCCAGCCGTTCATCAAATCCCACCCCCTCCCCCACCCCGCCCCTCTCTCCAGGGGAGGGAAAAGCTCGTGAAGTATGCGGATTCGACGGGCGAGATGACACCAGCCGAGTGCCTCGCGAGGTAAGAGCGATGGCTGGAAGAACGAGGAGGCGGGCGAGTCGCATTTGGCCGTGAAAGCGGTGGGCGTCATTCCAGGCCTGCATGAAAAGGGGGCTTTAGAGGGACATCCCTGGCGGGATACAGCCGGGAATAGCGCCATTCAGTCAAGAGGATGGGGCTGTATATAGCGCAAAGAGTCTCTGGGTCATTGCGCTTTCTCTCTCTCTCTCTCTCTCTCTCTCTCTCTCTCTCTCTCTCTCTCTCATTTATGGCTTGTTGGTTTGTCTGTGCGGATTTGTTTCTATAGACATTCTTGCTAGAGGTATTCTTGCTTGAAGATATTCCATCTCTCTCTCTCTCTCTCTCTCTCTCTCTCTCTCTCTCTCTCTCTCTCTCTCTCTCTCTCTCATTTATGGCTTGATGGTCGGTTTTCTTGTGCATTTGTTTCTAAGGATATTTTTGATGAAAATATTTATATTTATTGTATACTTTCTCTCTCTCTCTCTTCTCTCTCTCTCTCTCTCTCTCTCTCTCTCTCTCTCTCTCTCTCTCTCATTTATGGCTTGATGGTCCGCCTTCTTGTGCATTTGTTTCTAAGGATATTTGTGATGAAAATATTTATATTTATTGATATTCGCTCTCTCTCTCTCTCTCTCTCTCTCTCTCTCTCTCTCTCTCTTCTCTCTCTCTCTCTCTCATTTAGGTTTTGATGGTCCGTCTTTTTGTATATTGTTTTAAGGATATTCTTGATGGAAACATTTATATTTATTAGTGTACTCTCTCTCTCTCTCTCTCTCTCTCTCTCTCATTTAGGTTTTGATGGTCCGTCTTTTTGTGTATTGTTTTTAAGGATATACTTGATGGAAACATTTATATTTATTAGTGTACTCTCTCTCTCTCTCTCTCTCTCTCTCTCTCTCTCTCTCTCTCTCTCTCTCTCTCTCTCTCATTTAGATTTTGATGGTCCGTCTTTTTGTGTATTGTTTTTAAGGATATTCTTGATGGAAACATTTATATTTATTAGTGTACTCTCTCTCTCTCTCTCTCTCTCTCTCTCTCTCTCTCTCTCTCTCTCTCTCTCTCTCTCTCTCTCTCTCTCTCTCTCCCTAACTATTTGTCAATCTATCTCCTCTGAAAGACATGGGATAACACTGAAAAATACAGGATTAATAAGCATCTTACATGCTAAACCTAGTAAAGATGACCTAACAATGGAAAATTCAGGCTTTGAAGTTCATCACCCTAATTTGCCTCTGAAGCCGGATATTGCATTACATAACGACCTGATTTAAATAGTGAAGTATTAGCTGATGTAAATTCAATATGCCTTCACTGTTCCCGTTGCAAGTAAGAGACCTATTTTAGGCAAATTAAATTTCATTTTGGAAAATATGAAAACAATCATTCAAGTAATTAGAATTTAATGATCTTTACAATCGCAGTAATCAGTCCATGACCTGATATAAGCACAAGTGAATGTCATTTAGGTGAACAAAATTTCAATGTATGCCCAGGTCTGCGAGATATTTTGCAGTTATCATACAATTAGCATTTACCGTCATTCCGCAATCTCTAAGAGGAATAATGAAGCTTTTGGATTTAGTATTAATAACACAATCTCCTGTGAGGGATTAGAATTAGGCCATTAGTGACTGAGTCTAGACTAATGCTGATTCCTCAAATTAGGTCTGAAAACACGAGGGCTTATGACCGATGGTTCATTGAGGTTTGCTCGAAAGTAAATGGAATATATTTCAATAAATTAGTCCTGATGGATTCCATTTAGGAAATAATCAATTAAGGAATGTATTCTTATAATTATAGTAAATAATAATACAGTGGGAAATTCGACCCGAAGGAATTAGTGCTATCAGTGCAGCTCAAGCGGTGCACTGCAGGCATTAGGTTCTTTGCAGGGAACCTTCGGCCCTTAGCTGCAACCCCTTTTATTCTGTTTATTGTACCTCCGTTTATATTGTCTTTCTTCCATCTTACTTTCTACCTTCCCCTAACAATTGTTTCATAGTGTAACTGCGAGGTCTTCCTCCAGTTACACCTTTAAAACCTTTTCACTCTCAATTTCCCTTTCAGCGCTGAATGACCTGACAGCTCCCAGCGCTTGGCCTTGGCATAAATTTTATACTCCAATTCAATTCACATACATCAAAGATCGTTCTAAGTTAATTTTTCCATTTGTGCCGCAATATTTTAGTGTTAGCGAACATCAGCTTCATCTGTGTCAGAACAAACACATTCTGAAACGAAAAATGATAAAAAGGTCATCCCATGTAACCTTTATCTTATTTGTCCTTCTTGCCAACGAAGAGGCAACGAGCCGAGTGACGTCACTCCTTTGTCTTTGGCGATCTGCTGAAGAAGAAGAAGAAGAAGAAGAAGAAGAAGAAGAAGAAGAAGAAGAATGTATATATTTCTTACTGGTGACTCGTCGGTCCGGGGAGAGTGTGAGCGGAAACATGAAAACAAAAGACACTCGATCTCGTATCCGGCTTCCACGACGGAAGTGTCGGACTGTCAGACTGTCGGATTGTCGGAGACGTCGTGTCGGTAGCACTCGATTTCTTCATCGAAGATTTTGGAGAAAGATTGATGTTTGGATTTTGAAGGAGGAATGAAATAATATTTTCCTCGAACTCTTGATGTAAATCTTAACAAAGTAATGTTTTTTTTCTAAAACGATGTCTTTTGCCTCAATAATTCTTTCAGATTTTTTAAGCTGTCCATTCAACAACTCGAATCTGAATACATAGGTACTTCTGAAGTATTAAAAGATAATTAAGGCAACACTACACGCCATTCTTCTCCTTGAAATATAATCGAAAAATCTGATGAAAAGTTTATTCCTTCAAATCTTCTGAATGATAAAAATGATAACAAACTTGCCGTGCTTCTCTTAACGCTGTCCCTCAGAAATATCTGTATTACCACTATGATTGTTTTAGTTTTCTGTAAAAGAAAACTATTCCACTGGCTTTGTCTGTCCGGTCGCACTTTTTCTGTCCGCCCTCATATCTTAAAAACTACTGAGACTAGAGGGCTGCAAATTGGTATGTTGATCATCCACCCTAAAATTATCATACATAACAAATTGCAACCCTCTAGCCTCAGTAGTTTTGATTTTGTTTAAGGTTAAAGTTAGCCATAATCGTACTTCTGGCACCGCCACAGGTAACATGGGCCGCATCTAAGAATTTCAGGACCATGGCTGAGTTTCAAGGGCCACAGCTGTACAGATAACTCGACTGCGCCGAAGAAACCTCGGTGTATATTTTACTTGTTTTCCAAAGGCAATCTCGTTAATTACACAGCTTCTACCACAACTTTAATCTCCCCTTCACTTAAAAGCCATTGTGCCCAACTTGACGTAAGCAATCTCTACAAGTGTTTTTTCTCTCTCTCTCTCTCTCTCTCTCTCCACTTCTCATCCTTCAACACAGGATATCACTTAACTCTTATTAAAACTTCTCCCTATAATATGGCGTACGTCTTCCAAGGCTTTTACAGGATTCATAAAAGGACTCGACTTTTCTCATAAAAACAGAAGATATATTTTATATGGACCTCATCTAGAACCTACATCTCGCCATTTATGAATGACACAGAGCAAATCGTTATGTGTATGTTGCATTCATTCTGTACGTAACGAGTATTACATTTTCAATAGTTTAATTTAGCTTACGCATGAGAGTACGTGACTGCACGACAATATTCGCAAAATGGTATCGCTTTGAAAAATATTTAACTCTTTCGAATTTGGTTTAACTGGATTTCCACGGTTATCAAATGTACACGATTTTCAGTTGGATCTACATTCTTTTTTTCCATCATCAAATCATTTCGAGTCACTCGATATGCATTCATTATCGAGCATTATCCGTTGGAGTCATTATTGACTTATTTATGGAAGGCTTACGTTTATCTCCCTCCCATAACCCCACTCACCACATCCCTCTCACCCACCACCCACCCCCAACGTCCCACCCCCATTACATCCCTGACACCACCACATGACACACATTCCTCCACTTCGATGTGGCGCAGGTTTCTCAATCTTGGCCAA
>NC_089755.1:35907620-35927620 GCF_040412425.1 Macrobrachium rosenbergii
TTACACGTCTTGTTTATTGAATGCAAACTCCAACACCGCCCCCGCCCCCAACCCCTCCACTAGTACCACCATTGCAGCCCCTATAACATCCTATTTCTCTCTCTCTCTCTCTCTCTCTCTCTCTCTCTCTCTCTCTTTTGATAGTTTATGATGCCTAAACTGATAAAGACCCCTCTCTCTCTCTTTCTCTCTGGTAGTTCATGATTCATATATTGATAAATATCTACGCTCTCTCTCTCTCTCTCTCTCTCTCTCGCAGTTCATGATTTCTAAACTGACAAATACCCTCTCTCTCTCTATCTCTCACAGTTTATGGTTTCTAACTGACAAAATCTCTCTCTCTCTCTCTCTCTCTCTCTATATATATATATATATATATATATATATATATATATGTGTGTGTGTGTGTGTGTGTGTGTGTGTGAGTGTGTATGTAGGTATGTATAACATCTCTCTCTCTCTCTCTCTCTCTCTCTCTCTCTCTCTCTCTCTCTCTCTCTCTCTCTCTCTCGTCCCAATATGCATTCAGTTGGGAAAGTTATCGGAATAGGCCGGGAGTTTACAGACGGCATCTCCGATTTCCGTACTCAGTCCTGTTTCTGATTAGTTGCTCTGATACATCGTTCTTGGCCTGATTCGGATGTTTCTTCAATAATAATAATAATAATAATAATAATAATAATAATAATAATAATAATAATAATGAAGGGCATGAGAGACTGCAAGGAAGATAATTAGGAGAATCACTGAAATAGTGTCAACTGTGATTTTTCACAAACAGCAGGAACCTATCGTTTTCTTTAAATACACATCAGTCACAATAACAACATAAGAATTGATTAAAAAAATACCTTGGGCTCAGATGAAGACAAAGATTCACACCGAAATTTAATAAACTGTGTCCCGCTACATGATGAAACTGAAGGAAATATGAAAACGTGTTTCATAAGTTTTCTCGTAATCCTGTTGATAGATAAATCAAAAAAAAAAAACATAACCTTTGGAGTGGAGATTATAATATTACAACCCTACCGTATAAAACTGGTATAAAACTCCACAAAAACTTCAACAAGAAAATGCTGCGTAAAACATGCATTTGATATATCATAATTGTGATGCAATCGCAACATAATCTTCATATTGTCATAGTTTTTGACGAGACGGTAGCAATAATAAAAGAAATGGGAAAAAGAAATAGAAACTAAAATCTCAAGTGATTTAATCTTTGGAATGGAAATGTAAAATTGTGGCACGCTAACGAAGGATAATTTGCAGATTAAAAGGCAACACAAACAGAAAATGTGACAAGGATTACCTTTGTTCTCTATTTTCCCGTATATTTTTGTTCGTAAATGTCTCCTAATTCTCCTTTTAACTCGTCATTTTTTATTTTCCATTTTCGATGTTCCCGCAGTTTATCATTTCTGTTTTTCTGTTGTTTCATTTGAGGCTCATTCCGTCTTTCCATCGTTAATCACTAAGCTCCCTCTCTCTCTCTCTCTCTCTCTCTCTCTCTCTCTCTCTCTCTCTCTCTTCTTCTTCTTCTTCTTCTTCTTCTTCTTCTTCCCTCTCCCTTTTCACACTCGCCTCTCTCTCTCTCTTCTTCTTCTTCTTCTTCTTGTTCCTCTTCTTTCCCATCCCTCTTCCTCTCTCTCTTCTTCTTCTTCTTCTTCTTACCCCTCTCTTCTCTCTCTCTCTCTCTCTCTCTCTCTCTCTCTTCTTCTTCTTCTTCTTCTTCTTCTTCTTCCCTCTCTTTTTTCCCACTCGCCTCTCTCTCTCTCTCTCTCTCTCTCTCTCTCTCTCTCTCTCTCTCTCTCTCTCTCTTCTTCTTCTTCTTCTTCTTCTTCTTCTTCTTCTTCTTCTTATGTGTGTGTGTGCTCTTGTTGCTCGCCTTCAGTATCCGTGTCCTCTTTGATCACTGACATGGAAGTTATGCTATCGACAGTCTTGAACGATCCTACGCTTGCTCTTTTGGCTCCGGTGTTGAAAACATAAAATGGGGATGCAGAGAGAGAGAGAGAGAGAGAGAGAGAGAGAGAGAGAGAGAGAGAGAAGAAGGGAAGCTGAAAGGGGGAGGTATTTGTGAAGACGCTGCAACGTATACACACACACACACACACACACACACATATACATATATATATATATATATATATATATATATATATATATATATATATATATATATATATATATATATGTATACATGCATATATATATATATATATATATATATATATATATATATATATATATATATATATATATATATATATATGACTTTTTATCACATCACCGTGATTCATATACAAGCATTAAGCTACAAACGTCCATTAATATCCAATTCATAAAGGCGTCCACTGTAGTCCTGAGTTCTTGTCCTTCGTTGGTTCGAGCCCACGGGACGACGAACTTATTATCGACTAAAATTCCCTTCGGTAACATATATGGAAAATATATTATTCTGAGGTAGAGCGAATTGGATATTAAAGGACGTTTGTAACTTACTGCTTATATATATATATATATATATATAATATATATATATATATATATATATATATATATATATATATATATATATATATATATACATATATATATATATATATATATATATATATATATATATATATATATATATATATATATATATATATATATATATACTCCGTATATATAAACATGATAGTATAAATTAAAGTTCATACAGTTCTTGGCAACTATATTCGATACTCTAAGTATTGTCTCTCTGGATTTATATAATTAAACAGAGATGTCGATTACTCCTTACCTATTCTTCTGAAAGATAACAGAAAAATCCTGGTGGTAAGGAATAAGAACGATAAACCGATGGCACAAGAAAATAAAAAGTAAAAAAAAAAAAATTACAATATATATGTGTATGTGTGTGTGTGTGTGTGTAATATTCGTGTAAATAAAACCTACGAAACATCACAGAAAGATATCTGGCACAGTCTACCACGCATAACTCCATCCAGGCGTTTACGTAACTCAACGAAATTAACCGGAGTTTCACAATGAACTGCGAGAGAATCCGTGGGTATGACAGGGACGGGTTTTACATAAAACCTCCCGAATATTGACTTTCATAATTCACACTCTTGTCGGAGCCTCATCGAAAATGGATGGTTTGGATATCCGACGCGGAATGGCTGTAAATGTAGAATGTAGATAATGAATATTTGGGGGATGAAGTGGCCATTCGAGAGAAATAGACATGAATGTATACTGTGTATGTGCTGATACGCGTACACACATACACATGCACTTACACACATATATACACTTTTACGCACACACAACCACACACACACATATATATAGTGTGTGTACGTATACATATATATACATATATATATATATATATATATATATATATATATATATATATATATATATATATATATATATATATATATATATATATGTATGTGATCGTGTCTGTGTCTACTCCTAAATACGACACATAACCATTGTAGTGATTCCTGTAGTTTTTAATATGATTTTACGTTAATTAATAACACCCCTAATTAGTGAAAATTGGCAGTCCATATTTGTTTCATAATATTTACCCTCAACTTTTAACTACGGAGACAGAATTTTTCAACGAACATTAATTACCCAAAAAATATCGATTTGTGCCCTTATTTTATTCACATTTCTTTTTCCCAAACCATGAATTTAAGTGTATGAATCCACTTAATGTTGTGTATTGCATAAGGCTTGTTCCTCCATATCTTTTTTTTTTTTTTTTTCTTCCCTAGTCTAATTTTAAGATGGGAAGACAATAACGGAGAACTGCATATCAACAGGACATAAAGACGCAGAATTACAACAAAATAAAAAATAAAACAATTCTCATTGAAACTTGAGAAGTATCATACTCATAAAATTTTAGCGATGAAAATTTTAAGCTTTGAGCTACGAAAGAGGAGGAAGGGAAATATAAGAGCCATTGGAAATCCCACGAATAAAAAAGATTACGGACATATATCGATGGAGGGAGAGTGGAAATAACTCTATGGAGGAGTGCAAAAATAAGTTGATGGAAGAGAAAGAAGAGGATAGCCAATAAATCAGAGGTAGAGGAGAATGAAAACGAAAAAAACGAGATTAATGGAAGTGTCAGTCGGTCATGAGGAAGCAAATATTTATAATCGGGTTTGAATAATAAAAATTATGCTCAAAATGAACTTAAGATTACGTATGATTTTTAAAAGATGGGTAACTTGTTGAAGGAATGTGAAATGAAGCACTGACTCAATAATTGAGAAATGTAGCATGCATCACTGGTGAAACATTTGTTAAGAAAATTAAAACGACTTAGGTTTGTGAAAGAAGATAATGTGCGTGTCGTAATTTCATGTTTTGTGGTTTCAGAGGTCGACCTTACGCTTAATTTCACTTATATCTATCAGTTCTTATTTATAAACCCTTAGACGGCAATAAAATACTAACAAGAACCATGGCGAGGGAGTTTCATATCTATTCATAAATTCTACGTTCACATACTCAAATGAAAGTAAAAGCAACAACAACAACAACATTAACAACAACAACAACAACAACAACAACAAAATAGGTCAGTGAAACTACTCCAACACCAAGAACAACCAAAATTAACAACCGAAATTTCTAATAGAAATCTCTTTTCGAATTTCACATAATGATCAACAAGAAGAACCTTAACAAAGAGTTAATCTAATTATAACAAGCGGTCGGGGAGACTCCCCCTCCCTCTTACCCACCAAACCACCCACCCACCTCCACAAACCATTTAAATTAATAATTATTAAGATCGTAATCAGCAGCGTAGCCAATGGGAGGGCAAGCCAGCCCAACTCCGTGCCGGTCCCAAGCCCTGATAAATAGAGAGGGTTGAATTCAGGAAGGACATCCGTCGGTAAAAAAATCTGCCAAAGCAAACTATGAAATGAGTCGTTCAAGATAGAAATAGCAGCTGGAAGAAGCTCCTTCAAAACAGCGACCCCGACTAGAGATTAAGCTCTGAAGAAGAAGAAGAAGAAGAAGAAGAAGAAGAAGAAGAAGAAGAAGAAGAAGAAGAAGTTGATGATGATGATGATGATGACGGCATCGGCCTCAGTTTTGGTATCAACCGCCGTCCTCGGCTCTTAGAAAGATTGACGAGAAGAAGAAGAAGAAGAAGAAGAAGAAGAAGAGGAAGAAGAAGAGGAAGAAAGAAGAAGGACGGCGCGCGAATGCCGTGCCGACTTATCTGCTGGAACCAGACGAAGGAAATCCCACCGCACATCCGATTGAAAAATGGATTCGGCGCCGAAGACAAGAAGCGATTTTTAGAGGGACCGAGGAATATGCAAAACCCCTCCTCCTCCTCCTCCTCCTCTTTTTCTTGTTTGGGATGTTCTCCTCCTCCTCCTCCTCCTCCTCCCTCCTCCTCCTCCTCTTCTGTGTTGCATGTAATTGTGGATTTTTTTTTTTTTAGGAAGGTGGGGAAAGGCGTTTTTGAGAAGAGAGGACTTGTGTTTGGGATGTTAGCTGGGCTTTTATCCTGAAAGGGGATTACGGTGTTTTTCTAAGGGGAGACAATGAATAAAAATCTTCATCTATATACCTTTCTGTTGTCTATGTTTGTCTGTTAAGCTACGGATCTTCGCAACCTGGGGTCATTCAACAATAGCCATCATTATTATTATTATTATTATTATAGTAGTTGTTAGGGCGCCTCGCTCATCAGGGGCATTATTATTATTATTATTCGTTATTTGGCGGGTGTTTATTATTATTATTATTATAATTGCTAAGAGATTCACAAATTTCCTGAAAAACAATCGTGATAAAAATCCACAATTATATTGCACATTAATATATTTACTATATATTGTGGATTTTTTTACTACACATAATATTATTATTATTATTATTATTATTATTATTATTATTATTATTATTATTATTATTATTATTATTAAGAATAGCGACCCTCATCTCATTTACAACTTTCTGTTGTCAACAGGCCTATTTGTCTGTCGTTAAAAGCAACCATTATTATTATTATTATTATTATTATTATTATTATTATTATTATTATTATTATTATTATTTCTGACTGTTAATATACTGTCGGCAACCATTATTATTATTAACAATAACATTATTATTATTATTATTATTATTATTATTATTATTATTATTATTATTATTATTATTATTATAAGAATAAGGTTAAAAATTAGCACGGGCATCAAAATGTAAATTAGCCACGCCGGGTTCATCCATAAAACTCCGCCTGCCGTGATACACTCCACTATTTACAGTAGAGCAAACAGAATTTATTTTTTTTTTTTTATCTCTTCGGTCCGGCGTATTAAATAATATTTTGCATCATCAAGGGAAGCGGCGAAATAAAAACATCAAATATTTTCTCTTATTTCAGGAATGGGAGGCGGATCGTAAAATCTAACTTTGTTGTTAGCCAACCAGAAATATTGGAATGGGAATTTTTTTTTTCTGTCGCTACATTTCTGTTCGTGGAATTCTTGTATTTGTAGGAAACAGTTTTTAAAATTTAGGGCATTTTTTGAGTTGGGGTTATTTTCGGAAAGATCTGAGAATGACTACTTGCATGTGATTCCCTAACATAAATATAAATAATAAGAGTAAAATAAAAGTATAAAAATGTAACATGTCAAAAAATTCGCCGAAGTTCTTTCGGCGCAGTCTAGTTTTCTGTACAGCGTATAATCAAGGCCACCGAAAATAGGTCTATCTTTCGGTGGTCTCGGTATAATGCTGTATGAGCCGCCGCCCATGAAACTGTGACCACGGCCTTGTGGTGGCCTGGCCTATATCGTTGCCAGAAGCACGATTATGACTAACTTTGACCTTAATTAAAATAAAAACCATCCAGGCTAGAGGGCTGCAATTTGGTATGTATGATGATTGGCGGGTGGATGATCAACATACCAATTTGCAGCCCTCTAGCCTCAGTAGTTTTCAAGATCCGAGGGCGGACAGAAAAAGAGCGGACTGTCGTATTAGACGTATGGCACCTAGATATTACATCTAAAAACAGCCCTAAAGATATATGCGATCATTATCTTAAATATTTGAGATAAAACATAAAACCAGTTTGTCAAACTGAGGGGAAAAGATGGTACAACTTTAGAACTCAAAAGGGAAAAGAATAAAAAGAGAGGGGCAGGCCTCCTTGCTAATTCTTATCACATATTTGTTAAACTTTCAGGTATTGGGAATAGATTCGAAAGACTACCATAATGAAGTGTAATTTATTGGACAATCCGGAATTTAATTTAAAATATTTATTCCAGGAAAGAAAAAGGAATGCTTAATGACATTTTGTCATCGTATATCTTGAAGATTATGTTGGTAAACAAAACAATGGCGTCAGGAAAATGGACACCTTGAGTTAAAAACAAATATTGCAAGCATTCACAAACAAACGGGATAAGAATTCAGTAAGTAAATAATGTAAAAGAAGGGAAAGATTGAAATATCTAAATTAAACAGAGTCCGCTTGCCTGAATCAGTGTTCCTATAAGAATAAATATGGTATGTAAAGCATATGTATGTATGTATCTAATATATATATATATATATATATATATATATATATATATATATATATATATATATATATATATATATATATCAAGTACTATAAATAATATATATATATATATATATATATATATATATATATATATCTATATATATATATATATAAATATATATATATATAAATACATACATACCTACTTGCATACATACATACATACACGCATACGTACAAATATTTTTAATAGACCCTTACCTTATTTATTCTTATAGGAACACTTATAAGGACAAGTGGACTCGGTTTAATTCAGGTATTTCAATCTTTCCCTTCTTTTACATTATTTACTTACCGAATTCTTATTCCATTTGTTTGTGAGTGCTTGCAATATTTGTTTTTATCTCAAGGTGTCCATTTTCCTGACGTCACTGTTTTGTTTACCAACATGATCTTCAAGAGATACGATGATGCTCGAGGACAAAATGTCATTAAGCGTTCCTTTTTCTTACCTGAAATACTGATTTTAAATTAAATTCCACGTTGTCAAATAAATTACACTTCATTATGGTAGTCTTTCGAATCTATTCTCGAGACCTAAAAGTTTAACAACTATGTGATATGAATTAGCAAGGAGGTCTGCCCCTCTCTTTTCATTCTTTTCCCTTTTGAGTTCTAAAGTCGTACCATCTTTTCCCCTCAGTTTGGTAACTGGTTTTAAAATTTTTCTCATATAATGTAATAACGATTACATATATCTTTAGGGCTGATTTACAGAACTGACATACTATCAATCGAAATAAATGGCTATGTCGTAAGTACATACATACATACAAATATATTTACGTAAATATAAAAAGAAATAGACTAAAAACACCCCTGAAACAATGGATCTTGCACAGCAATCGATGCCGTCATTCAGAACACCTTGCACGTAAAATTAGAAAATACAATTACCCTTTCACGCACGAGCCAGGGACAAAATAAAATACCGAGAAAAAATTGTTTATTGAATTAGAGAACTGGTTCAATTGTAGGAAGAGGAAGAGGAAGATGGTGGGGAGGAGGAGGAGGAGGAGGAGGAGGAGGAGGAGGAGGAGGGGCATCAATAAACTTAGATCCGAAGATTGAGTTACTCACAGCCTTCCCCCTACGGCTCACCTCTTCAACGACTTTATAGAAAATATCAGCTAACACGTAAGTGACTCCTTCTCCCTTTTCCTTTTCTTTTTTTTTATCTCAGCCCTCTGACCCCTTTCCCCGTCCCCGTCCCCTTCCTCTTCTCAATCTTAGGGAAAAAAACTGGGAAAAAAAGGGGGAAGGGGGAAGGGTTAAAACCCTTCTCCTGTTGCAAATGGGTGACACTCGTAATTATAACGATAGACCTCGGCTTGTTCAGTTCAGAGGTCAGAAGTTACCATTTTTTTCTTTATTTTTGGATTTTATTTTTGTAAATATAATTTTCGAACGTACGTTTTTTCCTGAATGATATTTACTCCTTTTCCTAATATAATAATAATAATAACAATAATAATAATAATAATAATAATAATAATAATAATAATAATAATAATAACCTAAAACTGCACTATGATTTCATCCAGTTGTATTATTATTATTATTATTATTATTGTATTATTATTATTATTATTATTATTTGAGTTAATAAAATCACAATTATATAGTAAATATATTACTATGTAAATAGTAATATATTTTACATTATAATATATTTACTATATAATTGTGGATTTTTATTACTCAGATTGTTTTTCACGAAATTGTGAATCTATTATTATTATTATTATTATTATTATTATTATTATTATTATTATTATTATTATTATTATTATTATTTACTAGATCTCTCGTAGGAGATCAAATAAGCAAATAATAAATTTCATTTCAATACCACCATAACATTTTTAATATCATTTAACTAATAATTTATCTGAACACTAAAGCTCTTACTTATAGCCTGCAAGTAAGATGAAAAAAAAAAAAATTTGGCATAAATTTTCTTCACCATTTTTTGTTCGTCATGTTAAAAGCCTTGGGTTAAAGAACGTGAAAACATTTACTTAACTAAAAATCTCAGTAAATAAACAGAGAGTAAAAACTGACCTTGATATTTCCAAAGGGAACAATTTAACATAGCTTCGGCTGTTTTCAATTTATGAATGTAATCGAAGAGAATTATTTACAACCCGGAGCTAACCCTCAATAAATACGAGTTCTGCAATATGTTTCGTTCGTTGTTTACCGTTTGGCTAATCCGGGAATTGCAAACAACAAACATAAAGCAGGCAAAACAAGTTTTCCATTTCCCCAAACCGTAGGATATCTATAATTTTCAAAGACAATTTATCAATATTAACGTTTTGAACGTAAAACCTTTGTACGATCCGATATTTAACGTAAATAGGTTTTGTAGATGAAGGAAATGCATTAAAAGGGAAATGAATATTTTTTATGAAATGAAAAAATTAATAAGTAATAAAAATGTATTTTGAAAAGCAAGGAATTCCCCTAGATGGTGGGGAAGGGGGAGGGGTGAAGGATGCAATGATCCCCCAGGCCCGCCCCCCTAAACTGAGAGTCAAAATTTAATCCAATTCATGTAGCAGTTAGTAATCCAAAAGACGAACCATAAGTTTGCGACGGGTACTTCTCAGAAATAAAAATTGACTGCAATTTATGAAAAGGCACTCCCTGGACTTTGTCGGATGTGTGTACATAAAAATAAAGTAAAAAGTTTCTTCGGCGCAATCAAGTTTTCTGTATAGCGTATAATGCTATATGTAAGTCTGGATGTGCTCCCCAGATGCGGTCAAGGGGAGGTGCGTCAGAGACGATCCGGAATTGGACACGGCGGTGCCAGACGCACGATCATGGTTAACTTTAACCTTAAATAAAATAAAAACTACTGAGGCTAGAGGGCTGCAATTTGGTACGTTTGATGATTGGAAGGTGGATGATCAACATACCAATTTGCAGCCCTTTAGCCTCGGTAGTTTTTAAGATCTGAGGGGTGACTGAAAAAGTGCGGACGGACATACAAAGCCATCTCAATAGTTTTCTTTTACAGAAAACTAAAAAAACTATTCTCGTCAATACGTTTGCCCTAGAACCTAGGAGAATACAATTATGTTCTGCTGATCATTAATGATTTCCGAATTGCTTCTAGTAATTTTTGATTCTGTGTTTTCCACTGAAAAAAAATGACATTCTTTGAGGTTTGTAATACAGAATTTCTTAGTCAATTCACTTTTCAGGTTTTCCCTTTACTTTTTCCTTGCCCTCATCAATTATCAGAGGGCTGAGTTTCCCATCCAAAATGCACTCTGAGAACGTCACTGCTGAAAACTGCTCCATTTAATCCCTTAATAGGTCAATTCCAGGCTAAAACTATTGGCCCCAGCTTTCACAGCTTTCATTCAACGCACCAACTGGAAAATTTCCAGTGCAAAATAATCCTAAGGTGACCCACCACACTTTTAATTAACGCAGCCAATTGACACCTCCATATAACATCGGCGATAAAACCACGCCCACTCTGGGTCAAGAGATAAACGAATTATTTGTCTCCGGAACGAACTCTTTCACAAACCAAATGGGCGATCATCGCTGAATTATATCTCCTGTTTCATTGTCGGTTTATCTTCCTTTGCCTCGAATAACCTCGTTAACTATGACGTTTCATTAAGCCTTTCCACTATTTCGTATGGCGTTCGGATGTGCGTTCTCTTCTGCGATTTGGCATAGAGCGTTAATGGTTCAGTTTTTCACATATATTCGCAAGAATTTCTGTGTGGGGGGAGAAATACCGAGATATGAATTTCTGACGAGTTTGTTGTCGCGAGTAGCTGGAACCCGGCGCTGATGTCTCCCCTACTCTCCGATCCCCTACCTGCCCCGCTCCCACCCGGGCGGACAAACAGGTTTTCAGGAGGAGGATGGCTGTCTCCCTTACCCTCCTGTTCCCCTACATAACCCGCCCACCCGGGACGGATAAACTGGTTTGCAGGGGGTGGGTGGCTGTGTCATGTCTCCCTTACTGTCACCCGAGGAGGACAAACAAGATCAACTGGGATTTTATTATTATTACAGATTTTTTATTACTATAAGAGTCGTTCTTTCCAAAGGCGTTTGTATTCTCCCTCAGAGGTAGCCCCATAGTTTTATTTCTTTACCCAGTTTCTCAGAGTCTTCTTTAATTTTGTCCTATTTATCTTTTTTCCTAGAAGTCCAGTCCGGTGAAGGACACTGGTGAAGGGCACTGGGTTGCCCATCTCACCACGAAGAAGGTTCATTTCTCTACGCAGTTTTGTTATAGAATTCCAGAGTGGTGAAGGATTACCCATCTCATTTCGAAGGTTCATTTATCCACACACTTGCTATAGAATACTTTGAAGACAAGTCGTGGGAGGATTTCAATTTTGTGAAGAACATTTTAGCCACGTCTTCATAAAGAAAGAAAAAAAAGAACGCTTGAGTGAAGGCTTTGGGTCCATTACTTATATCGATCAGATTTAATGTCTAATTAATTGGATCATTTGCATACAAAGTTTTTATTCTCTCATAAATGGAATGTAATTAATTAAAGACTAAGAATGAATGAGGTAATAAGAATGAATAAGGTAATAATAAGAAAACTGTCAAATGTAATCCAATCTTATCATACACTGGGATTCAAACACCTGACATTTTCAGGAGACAAAATATGGAAAAATCTCCAAGCCTTCTTCACCATCTCAACTGCTATCCCTAAGCTAAAAGGGGTCGGCTGCCTTCATGCGTCTTCTCTAACTATCTCTTACTGAAAGGCTCTTCCTCTACTAAACCCTTCATCTCTAAATCTTCCTTCACTTTACCACGCCATCTAAACCTTTATCTCCCTCTTGACCTTCAGCCCCTAGCAGGTTCTTTCCAAAGCCTTCTCCATTCCTTCTTCCTCACTCATGCTTACAACATGCCCAAACCATCTCAGTCTCGGCTCTCGTATCTTATCAGTAATCTTTACCACCCCGGGACTTCCAATTTTTTCATTTTGTATTTTAATCTTACATCGAAACTAAAATACTTAGTACCTTCCCTCTTTTAAAATACGACTTTCGAATCCTATAACCTGACGATCCACATCAATCCATACTGGTATTCTCGCATTCTCAATAGTTACCAGCAAAAGAATGATCTTGAGAACATCAGTGTCTTATTGTGGATTCTCTCAGGCGCTGAATTACCCCTACGTACATGATGTGGACAGGGACACCTGAAAGGTTAAAGTGTTAGCAGAAGGTCATCCTAACACGACGATCCCATTTGCATATCATCCTTTGAAAAACGAGGCTCAGCTTGAGTACGATGAAATTGTAAATGTTCAGAAAGCTTACGTCACCAACGCCTTGGGGAGACAGAAGTGGCATATTTCATTTGCCTCAGCAAGAGGTAAAATGGAGTGAAATAGATATTACTACGAAAATCCCAGATAGTTTTAGTTTCTTGCGATTCAAAAAGATTATGGAAAAACACCTAAGGCAATACAAATTTTTATGTTGATGTTGCATAATAAATCTTAAATCCTTTGTGACTTCCTGATGTTAAATGTATTAGCAGCATTTAAGATACAAAATATCATAACATAATTCTCATGTCTTACGTGCAAATAAAACAACTGAAATACGAATATGCACACCTTGGTAATGCTGAACACGTACCAACTTGGTGTAAAATGTACAACTGGATATGGATGCAATAATTACACTGAGTTACACTCACAATGTATATCACCTGCTTCGAAATAAAAGCAAGTTTGTGCTTTAGTGGATGATACTGAATAACCTCGACATTTATCTGTTTCAACCTTGCAGAAGATACGAGGAAGGTATATATATACATATATATATATATATATATATATATATATATATATATATATATATATATATATATATATATATATATATATATAGATAAATAGATAGATAGATAGATATAATATAAATAAATATATACAGTTACACACATATATATACACACACACACATATATATATATATATATATATATATATATATATATATATATATATATATATATATATATATAGATATATATAGACAGATAGATATATAGATACATTCACGGGTAAATCATCAACCAAATCATCTGCAACGTTTAAATCAATATCAACCACAAGTTCAATTCTCGAAAAAAAAATCAGAAATACGAAAATAAACATAACGTGTTAAAAACTACAAACACCCACATGAGAAAAAAAAGAGAAAAAATATACGTCAACGAATATTATCAGGAATAACACCTCCGAGGTAAGATTCTACAGTGAACATATATACATTACCTTCCTCATATTTCCCACTGAAAAGATTAGACAGCAAATAACAGGATATTATTACACGTCCCCGAAGGCCACGAGCAACACACCATAATAATACTATCCCCGATCCCTTTTCGCTGCAAACGCTTATCGAAGGAATCATCAGAGGACGCCATTGAAAAGCGCATCTTCCTGTCTCCCCACATTACACCATATCCCCACCAACACCCTACCCTCCACTACCCATACCCCCCCAACAACCACCACCACCTTCAATGCTACTACACACACGACGGGAAGTGTTTGCATTCTGACGTATGAATAAGTGCGAATGAAAACGCTCTCCTGGAGGGAGGATGGGGGGTGGGGGGGGGAGGTATGCAAACATGCAAATGCATGATGCTGGACGAAAAAAAAAAGAAGCAAACCCGGGTATTAACAATGTAAATACATGCGAATACGCTCCTCTGAATACACTGCATGCCCCAGTATTTATAGAGGGAAATGATGCTTATCGCGAATGTCTGTCATATTCATCCAGAATGCAAACAAGCACACGAAGGAACTGGAATAAAAGATAGGTGGAAGTGCCTCTCCGCAGGCAGACAAGAAATGAGGAGGTGGGTAGGAAGGGGAGAGTGGAGGAGGAGGAGGAGGAGGAGGAGGTAGGGAAAGTAGAGGAGAGCAAGAGGGAGGAAAGGCTGAGGGGGAGGAAATGGAAGCGGTAGAAGAAGGAACAGGAGGTAGAGGATTGAACAGGAGGAGTAGGTGTAGGTGGTAAAGGGGAAGGGAGGGAAGAAGAAGGAGGAAGAGGAGAAGATAGAAGAGAAGGAAAAAGACGAAGAAGGAGTAAGCTAGGGCTGTAGGGAAGATGGGTAAGAAAGGAAGCAAAGGAAAAAAAGAATATGGAAAATGATAAGCAAGAGAGGGGATAAAGGAGTGAGAAAGAAGAGGGAAGACCAAAAGGAGGACGAAGAGGAGTAATATCAATTAATTAGAAAAGTGAGAAAGAAGAAAGAAGGCGAGAAACAGGACAGAAAAAAGCATCGAGATAAGGAATGTGGGAGGAAGAGAAGGGTGAGGAGAACACAGATAGTAAGAAAAATAAGACAATGAATTACAGAAACAGGAGAGAAAACAGGAAGACAGAACTGCAAAGAGGCCGAAGCAACAGCAAGACGGCAAGCAAGCAACACAGCGGAAGCAAGAGGAAGAAGGAAGCAATTCCCATCCAGTAAAAGCAACAACAGTAACAGAAGCAGCAACAGGGGCAGCACAACCACCATTGCCTTGCCTGCGAGAGCATATATAGGAAAGGGGGAATGGAGTGGGTGGGATGGGTGAATGGAATGGGTGGGATGGATGAAGACTGAAGCAATTCCCATCCAGTAAAAGCAACGACAGCAACAGTGACAGCAACACGAGCAACACCACCACCTTTGCCTTCTCTGCAAGTGCATGAATAGGAATGGGGGAATGGAGTGGGTGGGATGGATGAAGAAGGAAGCAATTCCCATCCAGTAAAAGCAACAACAGAAACAGTAACAGCAACAGGAGCAGCAACACCACCATTGCCCTGCCTGCGACAGCATGAATAGGAATGGAGAATGGAGTGGGTGGGATGGGAGAATGGAGTGGGTGGGATGGATGAAGAAGGAAGCAATTCCCATCCAGTAAAAGCAACAACAGAAACAGTAACAGCAGCAGGGCAACAACACCACCTGTTGCCCTGCCACGACACATGAATAGGAATGGAGAATGGAGTGGGTGGGATGGATGAAGCAATTGCCAGTAAAAGCAACAAGAAACAGTAACGGCAACAGGGCAACAACATTTAACATTGCCTGTGGCATGAATAGGAATGGAGAATGGAGTGGGTGGGATGGGAGAATGGAGTGGGTGGGATGGATGAAGAAGGAAGCAATTCCCATCCAGTAAAAGCAACAACAGAAACAGTAACAGCAACAGGAGCAGCACAACCACCATTGCCTTGCCTGCGAGAGCATGGATGTGAATGGGGGGGACAGAAATGGGATGGGCGAACGGAGTGGGTGGGAATGGGGGCGAGGAAGGGAGCGGGTTTGCATCAAGGTTCTTAATGCAATACAATCGTGTCGCATTTGCGCCACGTTGGGAATCTCTCATATCACGACAGATGGTATGTTCTCTTCCGCTATGCATTTCGTTCGTCTAATTTAATTTTCATTTGCGAAAGCATTCGCTCCTCCTGCTGCTGCAGCGTTCCCGTGATATATTCTCTCTCTCTCTCTCTCTCTCTCTCTCTCTCTCTCTCTCTCTCTCTCTCTCTCTCTCTCAAGTGTCCTCAGAAAGAGAGAGACAGCAGAGAGAGGGAGAGAGAATAAGTTACGCCAAGAAGATACAACTGAGAATAATGAAGAGTTTACACGACTCAATTTAAATATTCTTTACTCATGCATAATTCAATTGCAGAGAGAGAGAGAGAGAGAGAGAGAGGAGAGAGAGGACAATGAATGATGAGAATAGTGAAGAGAATGAACTTCACAACTATATATCCTTTATGAATGCCTACTCTTGTGCAGAAAGAGGGAGTATAGTACGATTAAACCTTTGAGAAAGATAGAAAGATAAATAAATAGGCAGAGAGAGAGAGAGAGGAAAATGGTTGGTGAGAATAATGAAGATAGTGAACTTCACAACAGCATATTCCTCATGCATGTCACGACTTTGCGTAGGAAGACAATGATGAAAGGACAAATAAATAGGTAGGTGTAGAGAGAGAGAGAGAGAGAGAGAGAGAGAGAGAGAGAGGGTAATGCTGAGCACACTGTGGTGTTTACGCTAGGGAACAAGACGAGGGTCGCAAACTAGTTGACAGAAGGGTTGCGCCCAAGACAGCTATGCAAATAGACCAAAACTGCTTTGCGGCCACGAATAAGTCGTAAGCGTGACATACTTGAGGGCGTCATGCTTTATGGTCTTTCGGGCAAATTTGTAACACATTCTCGCGGTAAATGGTAGCTGCTAGCATGGGAATTCCTGCTTCGTGTTCTGCGTATAACGTAGCAGTGGGCAGGTAGGGAATTAACTTAGAGGCATGCAATTTGCTTAAGAGGCATGCAATTATTATATATATATATATAATATATATATATATATATATATATATATATATATATATATATATATATATATATATATATATATATAATATATATATATATATATATATATATATATATATGTATATATATATATCTATATATATATATATATATATATATATATATATATATATATATATATATATATATATATATATATATTTATATGTATATATCTATATATATAAAAATGGATGTATGGATGTGTGTTCCACATACACTGAAATGCATTGAGCAATTTCAACCAAAGTTGGCATACATGTGACTTACCATCTGGGAAAGACCACTGGGGTGGGTAAGCCATCAGTGGCACCAAAGGGTAGGGGTATGGGAAGGGGGTGACATTTAAAAATAACCACAGTTTTTAAGGTTGCTGAGATTAATAGTGACACTCCCGATGCCCTTTAAGTCCAAGTTCAGCCCAGGAAGGGGGGAGTGAGAAAGGGGTGACGTGTAAAAATAACCAAAACGACAGATGTTAGTGTCTAATCCACAGTTTTTGAGGTCGCTGAGAAGAATAATGACACTTCCGATGCCCTTTAAGTCCAAGTTCAGCCCTGATAGGAAGGGAGTGACGTAAAAATAACTGACAACGACAGATATTAGTGTCTAATCCATAGTTTTCGAGGTCGCTGAGGTTAATAGTGACACTCCCGATGCCCTTTAAGTCCAACTTCAGCTCTGATAGGAAGGAGAGGTGGGAAGGGGGTGACATGTAAAAACAACAGATATTAGCGTCTAATCCATAGTTTTCGAGGTCCCTGAGAAGAATGGTGACACTCCCAATGCCCTTCAAGTCCAAGTTCAACCCCGATAGGAATGAGGGGTGAGAAGTGGTGAAATATAACATGTCAAAAATTCTGGGCAATGTAATGAAGCACTATCTTAAAGGAATGAGAGCAGATGTAAGAGAGAGAGAGAGAGAGAGAGAGAGAGAGAGAGAGAAGAGAGAGAGAGCTATTGGTTGTCATTCAGAGATTTCCCAGGCAGTGCTGGGTTGGTCAGCTAGTATGCACACACACATACATATATATAATATATATATAAAAATATATTATTATATATATATATGTACATATATATACAATACAATATACAATATATATATATATATATATATATATATATATATATATATATATATATATATATATATATATATATACACATATATTTCCTTTTTTATACTGGTCTACTACACCTCCTTCACATACTATAAAACTTTATATGTTTGTATCACACGAATATTTTTCTATTAAGAATAAATTACAGTTGTTCCTTCCATATTTCATGAAAAAATACTCCTTTCTACAATAAACCGGTGTTTTTGATAATAGTTTATAGCAAGTGGGTGATTATGTTTATTTAGTGAAATACGAACTAAAAAGTTGCTACATTTCAAATAACCCTTTAACGTGCAACTTGGAACTTGATAGGCTAAGCTGTCCATCAAAGAAAAGCAATTACAAGCTTAGAAAAAGCTGCTACTTCCCTGATAAAAAGAGTACCCATAAACAAATGCCCCCCTCCAAAAATCCGCTCCTTCCCCTAACAAAGTACTCGCCACCAAAAACAAGTTCCCCAAAAAAAGTTCCGGCCAAAGGCACCTCCCTCAAATGGTCCCTCCCAAAAAAACACCCTTCCCCTAAAGAAGCACTCCCCCACAAAAAAGCTGCCCCGAAAAAGGTTTCGGCCAAAAGGTACCCTCGCCCCGCAACCGGCCGCCCCCATTAAAAAAAAAGCCCCTTCCCCTAAAAAAAAAAAAGCACTTCCCCACCAAAAAAAACTGCCCCTAAAAAGCCCTCCAAAAAGCAACCCTCCTCCCCCAAAAAAACGTGTCCCCCTCCCTAAAAAAAATCATTCCACCACCCAAACAAGCTCTTCTAAAAGTTCCGGCCAAAAAGCACCTACCCTTCCCCACGCCCCCACCCTACCCCAAAAAAGGGACACCGGCTACTAAACTCGGAATAATAATAATATTTCGCATTACCTTCGTCCTATTACTTCCTGCATCCCGGACCAACGACCAACACCAGCAGCTCCTGAATTTGGGGTCGGGAAAGAGGAGCAAAAACTTTAAACGCGATATTTTGGGACCGGTCGGCCGCGCTGCTTTTACAGGTCGTATCGGGCACTAAACGTTGATTATTGCCCCGACCTTGGAGATAAGGCTACGTGAATGCAGATATCCGAAAGGAGGGAGGGGAGGGGGAGGGGAGGGGGATATGGATGTGGTGGTGGAGGGGGTAGGGACTGACTTAATCGAAAACAAGGGAATTGGGCCTCAGAGATGTATGTAGATATTTATGCATACACAAATGCATGCAGGAAAATATAATATAATATAATATATATATATATATATATATATATATATATATATATATATATATATATATATATATATATCAATCAGGAAAAAAAAAAAAAAAAATATATATATATATATATATATATATATATATATATATATGTGTGTGTGTGTGTGTGTAAGTATGTATGTGCGTTTGTATTTGTAATATATGGTTAAGTTAAGAAAACGATGCAAAATGCTTTGAAAACAATATTTATTATTATTATTATTGTTATTATTATTATTATTATCAACTATACGTTTCACTTAAGCTTTTTCAGTCCATTTCATTTAACAAGAATTCATAACATAGCAATATGACCACAACCCCTGGAAAGGCCATAAAATAACAACCAAGAATAAAACTTTCATGCCAATCGGTCCGGACTAGCTCTCAACACAGACCGAGATTACCCTGGAGATTACAACAAACAACGATCTCCAAACCTCCTCCTCCTCCTGTCTAATCCAATCCTTCGTACGTCCTCCGGAGGGAGTTATTCCAGAGGGCGTACTCCTGAAACCTGCCGAAGAAATTAAGAAAAAAAAACCGTACAATACAACCGCTCGAATGACCGCCGAAGCACCGCC
>NC_089755.1:35932620-35970120 GCF_040412425.1 Macrobrachium rosenbergii
AAAATACATAGAATCTATAAAATCTATAAATGGCTCGTGCACTGAATCAATACAAGAGCTTTGAAAGTCGACGAATGCTTTGAACAAAAGTTATTGATTTTTTTTCTCTCTCTCTCTCTCTCGCTCTCTATTTTTGACGATTGTATTGTTGTGCCATACCAGTCGCCATAAGATATTGTTAAGCCTGGGGAATCATTACAGGCGTAAGCACATTACTTGATTTCCGTGGGAAGGGCGACGGAGCGGGCAACCTCGAATCTTACGAATGAACGAGGAAAGGACTCCGGTCTATAACAAAGTAGGAGGCTCAGGATATTATCCTAGTAATGTTTTGTGTTATGATATATACATATATATAGATCTGTATGATATAAATATATATATATATATATATATATATATATATATATATATATATATATATATATATATATATATATATATATATAAGTAACCAACACAATCACGTGTGGAACAGAAACGAATTTCTGACTCACATAGGGGTCGAACCCAGGTCTTTCAAAGGAAGGGCTAGGGCGATACCAACTGAACCACCAACTTCTTTTATGACTTGTGTGGTTCAGTTGGTAGTGACCTGCCTTTCCACTGACAAACCTGGGTTCGACCCTGAAAAGTAAGAAGTTTTGTGTGTTTGTGTGTATATATGTATGTATATATATATATATATATATATATATATATATATATATATATATATATATATATATATATATATATATATATATACATATATATGTGTGTGTATATATATACATTTATATTATATATATATATATATATATATATATATATATATATATATATATATATATAATATATGTATGTATGTATGTATGTACATGTACGTATACACGCAAGAATGAACTCCTAGCTCAGCCAAATCCCTCGGCATCAAAGCAAATACAGTCAAGATCACCATGGAAAAAAAAAATGAAAGGTCATCTTGTGAAATAACACAGACGACAAGGTCCGAAATAAAAAAAGGATGGCCATTATTTCAGGGACAATTTCTGCTCAGAGAGAATAGGCCTAAAATGAATTCTTCTCCGCGCCTCTTCCATCCAATGGATTCGAACAACTTGTGATGCTAACACTTCCCTTTTCTGACTTTGAAGGCGGAAAAGATTTTTGGAATTTTTTTATTTATTCTTTTCTGTATTTATTATTTTATTATATTTTCTCTGTTCTTTCTTGAGCCTTTATGTGAACGACATTTGCATTTCTTATTACTTCTCATATTTTGTAGTGATTCTTGCTTGTATTCACCCTTGCGGTCGATATAACCTTCTATTCTTGCCCAGAGGTATTCAGCCTAAGCTAACGTTTACAATAATGACTTCTTTTACAAAAAAGAATTCTCATACAAACAATGGAAAATTAGAGTAAATCAAATATAAAAAAAAAAGAAATATCCTATACCCATTTTCCCAACTCATTATGGATTTCGCAAACTCCAACTCTCACATTTCTATAAATCTCCAATAATCCGCTGATCAAAAGGAATCAGAACAAAAATAAAAAGTAAAGAGTCATTTATATTCAAAGCAGCAGCGTTTTTTAAAGGCTTGCAGTATAGATCTAATGCCTTTGTCAATTTGCGATTCAGGGACACGTTCTGAACAGATATGCCATTAGAGATATTTCCATCAATGAAACTACAAAAGTTGTTGTGCGCTTTCCATGGTTTTAATCAGAAGTCTGAAAGAATCCGCAGAAGTTTGAGAGCCAATGTCATTTGGGGTTTTTTGTGAGCTGATATCACAAAGGGAATTAAAAAAGAAGAGAGGTATTAAACAGGGGCTTCGAGAGGAATACAAAACAAGAGAGTGAAAATGACCTTGAGATCAATTATAAAAGCAGATTTTGAAAAAGGAAATACCTGTACATAAATTAAAATGAGAAATGAAACTAAACGATCTAAAAATATATATGTATATATATATATATATATATATATATATATATATATATATATATATATATATATATATTGATAGGAAAAATATAGAAACAGAAATAATGACGCAGAAACCACAAAACATAAACGCTATCTACACCTACTTCCACGTCAGTGTCTTACGTCATTAAAATCAGACGGATGAAAGAAGCCTACAAACAGGATCTCCCCCAAGACCCAAAAATAATAGGATGTCTCCCTGCTCCTTCCAAGATTCCTTCTAAGAAGTAGAAATCCTACAGGTTCCTTTCACTGGCTGCTTAATGACCTTAACTAATGGTAGACTATATACTTCTAATGGTTCTTTTCTTTATTGACATCCTAGAAGTCGTCTGACATTTGGAAATTTCGAGTTATTTGCGATAGAGATTATATAAATTATTTACTCACAGATATACATGCACATACACACACATTATATATATATATATATATATATATATATATATATATATATATATATATATATATATATGTATGTGTATATATATGTATGTATGTATATTATCCTGCTATGAGAAAATTGACTTACTCCTTATCTCACACAGTTCTTAAAAAATAATAAAAAAACAACGCATAAAAAATTAATCTGCCTTCAATTTTCTAACCCACCTATTTCGTTATTTAATCAACGAAAGTAAAAAAAAATACTCAATAATTATGTGGCTGAATCCACATTCTTCCTTAAAACCAATTGTACAGAATGGTGAAAATTAGCATACCTAATCCAAATAATATTCTTACCTAATTTTATAGTAGCAGAAAATCCGACTTTTCTCAACAAGGAAAAAATAGTGAAAGTATTAATATTTTAAACTCTATCTATGTCTGACGCCCGTACATATATAGACTTTATGAATGTTTTATCCAGTTAATATATAATGACATAAAGTGTAACTATCTTTATAACGCAATAATATTCAACAAAAATCGACTAAACGTCTAATTCCCTTGCTTCGACATTACGAAGCCAGAATATAATAACACCTACACCATCTCTCAGTCATCTAAGTTCGTCACATGTTCTACAAGACAATAAATAACAACACGTCTTATAATTCCGTCTCCTTGAGACTTCGAAGCTCGAATACACCTGGAGAGGGAGAGAGGCACTTTTTGAGCTTATTATAACCCCTGAGCCCCCCTCCCGCCTTTTCTCACACCTGAGTGGCCTAATTGCTTCTTCGAGGAGCTCAATGTTTGGTGAACCAAGAGTCAAGACGAAGATGGAACTCTTCTCGTTATTGCGTGTTCGTGGAAAGAAGGGGACAGCTTTGTACAGGGGTCCTGTACAGTCCTTGTACAGAGATTCTGAACAATTGGCAGTTTCGTCGTGGCTGTATCTAATTGTTATGGTGGATAATAGACAGAAAGATCATGGGATAGATAAAGGAACTAAGCAATATAAATTATAAACATTATATATATATATACTGTATATGTATATATATATATATATATATATATATATATATATATATATATATATATATATATATATATATATATATATATATATATATATATATATGTGTGTACATGCACACACACACATATATATAAATTATATATACATATATATATATAAAACCGGGCCATTTCGACTTGACAAGGTGGGCCCGGAGGAAAGGAAAAACAATGACCACTGCCACATTCACACCTGACTGTTGATTCGTTGATGAAGCCACTGTGCAGAAAACTTCCACAACACTACTTACTTTACGCAACTACACAGGAGCCTATAATCATTGTGCCGTTCGCCCCCCCTCTCTCTCTCTCTCTCTCTCTCTCTCTCTCTCTCTCTCTCTCTCTCTCTCTGGATGTTTATTACCTTCCTTTCCAATCCCTTTTAACACTGTTTATGATATCAAGGAACAGAATAGAACAGAATATAGGATTTAAGCCAGAAGCCAAGCGCTGGTACCTATGAGGTCATCCAGCGTTGAGACAGAAACTGACAGTAAGAGGTTTGAAAGGTGCAGCAAGAGGAAAACCTCGTAGTTGCACTATGAATCAATTGTTAAGAGAGGGTGGAAAGGTGGAAAGCAAGATGGAAGAAAGAGAATATGAACAGGAAGTACAGTAAAAGGAATGAAAAGGGTTGTAGCTAGGGGCCGAAGGGTCGCTGCAAAAGAGCTAAGTAATGCCTACAGTGCACCGCATGAGGTGCACTGACGGCACTATCCCCCTATGGGCATGATATCAAGATATCACATACTCCTACTATATCGTCAAAAGCGAGGTCTCAGTAACACCTCTCACGGTCAAAGTAATATGGACGAAACCGTCTCTATATCTTCAGTTAATGACACTTTTCTTTAGCTTGAAGCTAATTCATCTTTTGAATGAACGTAAATGGAGAAAAACAGGTAGGAAAATGCGTTAATCACAAGCTGAAATCTTATGATAACAAAGTGACGGAAGTGGTTCATGCTTACCTCTGCTTTACAGAACTCAGTGCAAAATAAAATTCATATTATAATTATGGTTATAATTTTAGATTAGATTAATGTCAGGAAGTATCAGTTTTTCCCCCACTTTCTCTTATCTCTCTTTTAGCTTTCTGTAAAAGAAAACTATTGTGCCGGCTTTGCCTGTCCGTCCGCACTTTTTCTGTCCACCCTCAGATCTTAAAAACTACTGAGGCTAGAGGGCTGTAAATTGTTATGTTGATCATCACCCTCCAGTCATCAAACAAACCAAATTGCTGCCCTCTACCATCAGTAGTTTTTATTTTATTTAAGGTTAAAGTTAGCCATAATCGTGCTTCTGGCAACGATATAGGATAGGCCACCACCGGGCCGTGGTTAAAGTTTCATTACATCATTACAGTATACGGAGACCACCGAAGGATAGGTCTATTTTCGGTGGCCTTGATTATACGCTGTGGCGGTTGTACAGAAAACTCGATTGTAATAAGTTAATTCTCATTTCATGCAAGTATATTTTAAAAGTTAATGAACCTACAACTTATACTAAATGAGATTCCCCAACCTACCAATACCTTTCCCCTTCCCCCCAACATCCAGCCAACCCCATCGACTAGTTGTTGTTTATGATTAAGTTGGCTTTGCGCCAGCACGGGCCCTTGCTCATAGAGCAGCCGGTAACCATTGCCTAGGCTTGTAAGATCGCAACGCTTAGGAAACTGGACGCAACAGCATAAGCACGCGGCCAATCAGAGTTCAGCAAACCAGTCCACTCGCTAGCTCTAACTCACCCCTCTGCTATCAATACACGTACACCTTTTATCTTAATTCATTCAGTTTTATAACTCTCAGTAGATGACCGTCAGAGGGCGGGTGGAATCTTTAGAGGAAATAAGACATTGCAACAGAGCATTTTTACATGACCCTTGAAAACCTAATATACCACCTACACGTCGATGAACAGCAAGTAACAAGACACACAGGGAAGACGATACAATTCATACGACGTGGGAACAGCTATTAGCTATTACATTCAAGAACACTGCCTTTAGAGAAGGCATCCTCCCAATCATATTACCGATGTTTACTAAAATTAGCATCAAAACAAAGAGCTGCACAATCTACAACTGACCTGCGAGACCGCTTGTAGGAGCTTGCTAGCTGGCAGAAGAAGGATCAAGTCCTTATGGCGACTCCGTGAGGCAACTGCGTACCTGGAAGAATTAATCCTTTGAAGACGCTGTTACAATTATCTTCGTCGTCTTTTCATGCGATAAATATAATAGTTAAACTACATAATGCTTCTTTCATCAAAGTTTGGTAGGTTATAATGACAGTGACAATAAAACAGCATTCAGAAAACGTCAGTCAATATTATCTTTGATCAAGTTATTTCACTTACAACGAGGATAAGAGGATAAGGCAAGGTATTTTTTTTATCTCGAGTAAGTAGAATGTGACTTGATAACATATTCTAAACTTCCTAATTCCCTCTTTGTCACGTTCCACACATGGCGGATTTCATGGAACTTAACAAAGGCCGGCGAAAGGATATGTGTATGAGCGTCAAAGCCAGGTATTTATAACAAGCGTTCAAAGTTCTTCATTAAAAAGGAAATAACTTTTATGTTGCTACTTGTTTTGGCGATTCTCGGCAAAATCTCTAATATTGAGCAAACAATTTTCAACATTCTGGAATTTACTGGAAATGAAGAAGAGAGCTGATCAAAGCACATCTCATCTTACAAGAGCTTAATATAAAGGCGTTTCAGTTTTCTGCAAAAGAAAACTATTGTGGCTGCTTTGTCTGTCCGTCCGCATTTTGTTCTGTTCGCACTTTTTTTCTGTCCGCACTTTTTCTCTCTGCCCTCAGATCTTAAAAACTACTGAGGCTAGAGGGCTGCAAATTGGTATGTTGATCAACCACCCTCCAAACATCAAACACATCAAATTGCAGCCCTCTAGCCTCAGTAGTTTTCATTTTATTTAAGGTTAAAGTTATCCATAATCATGCTTCCGGCAACGATATAGGATAGGCCACCACTGGGCCTTGGTTAAAGTTTCATGGGCCGCGTCTCATACAGCATTATCCGAGACCACCGAAAGATAGATCTATTTTCGGTGGCCTTGATTATACGTTGTGGCGGCTGTACAGAAAACTCGATTGCGCCGAAGAATTTTGTTTAATTGTATATATAACCCATTTCTCGACGCCCCGACCTACCCAGTTACATTTCTGTTTGTTGTTGTTCTACTTCGTTTTATCTGTCGTTTTATTTTAGGTCCTTAAGTTAAACAAGTAAAACTGTTTTTTTTTCCCCAATCCAGGAACCTTTGCCGTGTTTCTGGAGTTTTACTTTCAAATTTTTCCGCAAATTCTTTCCAATCCTCTCCCTTGACTGGAGTTGTTAACAAGCCACGCTTGGTCTTCTCTCTCTCTCTCTCTCTCTCTCTCTCTCTCTCTCTCTCTCTCTCTCTCTCTCTCTCTTTTATATATATATATATATATATATATATATATATATATATATATATATATATATATATATATATATATATATACATACACATATTATTTATTCATATGAATATATACGTGTGTGTATGTGTGCGTGTGTGTTTGTGTATGCGTGAATGTGTGGGTGCGTTCACTGCATTACTATCCCGCATTACTAAGCTGGTATGCATAATATTCATATGCAAATGTGTACTAAACCAGCACATATGTACAGGTTCTTTATAATGAATAACCAAAAACAGACCTCATTCGCATGAATACGATGGCTGTATGTGATGCAGAGCTCTGTAATTGAATTTCCTGTCGCAAGGAAAAAACTCTCTCTCTCTCTCTCTCTCTCTCTCTCTCTCTCTCTCTGAATCTTTAATCAAAACTTTCAGCGTCGCATCTCTCTCTCCAACTTACCTTATAATGCACAGTCAAGTTTCAAGGTTTCTTTATTCTTCTCCAATATCTCTCTCTCTCTCTCTCTCTCAGTCTTTCGCGAGTGCTTAATTAAACGAGAGGTCGGGGAGGAAATTGCTTTTAGCAAAAATAACTTTATACGTATTTATTCTTTATTTAATCTTAGTTGTGTAATTTTTCTATTCTTGAGCTTCTCGATTTTAATTTGAATAAAATACACAAAAATAAAAAATCAGTAATTCTGATAATCAACTTTGAAAAAATATAGCAATCAAAAATTAAATAGATATCTTTGTAAGGTTTCATGTTGTTTTTTAAACGAGTTTTGCATATGATAAAAATTTAGACAAAAATGGGAACAAAATGAATTTGTCACATATGAAGCCCGGAAAAATTCCTTTTAGGGAAGTAAAAATTCTCAGACCAGTTACAAAAATCTATTAAACATAAAATCTTTATGATGAAATCTCAGTGACCTGTATATAAAGAAATAGAAAAAGTAATTAATTTTTTTTTTATATTTATAAGAACTGAGTATTGTAAGCAGTGAGTTTAAGAAAGAGGTAAAAGGAAATTTATTAATTTATTCTTAATACTGTATTTTCCTTTATGGTTAATCAGTTCTTGCTGGGTAGAAAAATATAAAAAATGTCTACTAGTTTCTTTCTTTTTTAATAACAACGATCTATGCGTTTGTTTGTGTTTCGTTCCAGTTATTTTATGCTAAGTTACTTTTTTGGCTTTTTCACTGCACTGTTTTTCGCTGTAAATAATAATAATAATAATAATAATAATAATAATAATAATAATAATAATAATAATAATAATAATAATAATGATTAATTCTCTGATACCTTAACACTCTTATTAGTCAGCTCACCACGAATGATACTGGTAACATCTCTAATCAAAGAAAATTTTATTAACCAATCATAGACTTTAAAAATGAAGGTGGATGTTCCCTCATTACGCAAGGTAGTTATCAAAATCAGATCAGCAACCTGAAGTGTGTGTTCACTTGACCCGAATCCTGTGATGAAATCGAACGTTCCTGGCCTTTCTGACCTATCTCAAGAATTTCGTCCTCAGGAAAATCGGGCAAGACTCGTTTACGTAAATACAAGGTTTTTGCCAGCAATGATAAACACTGCTGTTTGCCAGGATATTCAGCAATGTTTAAAGTAGATCCGACTGTCGCAAGAACACTATAGCATTCATATTGTTTAGTTATCTATTTTTCTTTGGTATTCATATTTGCGATTTTACATCGCTGGATTTACGGCATACATATTCTGAGCGAATATTTACTTCTCAGGTTTATATTTGTGTCCCTTCATATGAACGGAAAAAAATTCAAAAATAGCATTCGAGTACATGACCAAAATAAATTTCTATTTTGTGAACTGTAACAGAAAATATCATTTACAAGAGAAACGGAAATGGCGCTGTTATTTAAGAAAGAAAGCCACGAACAAATCAAATATACACACTCAGCTCTTGAGAAACATGTCCCTAGCGCTTCTGGAAGTTTATAAAATAAACATGAAATATATATTGTGGCTGTATTTCAATCTGGTTGGCATACGGGGAAATTACGCTCTCAATTCCATAGGAATGAGTAAATTATTCCGCTTTTCTCATTGAATTAAAAATGGACCTGAATTGAGCGCACAGAATATGAAAGGGATTTCATTTATAACATCATTATCGAGACCGGCCTTTTGACGAAGCGTATCACGTGAATGTATTTCGTTATCATTGTATAATGCTAAGCCTTTCAGAAAAGACTTTTTGGTGCTTTTTTTCTATAAACATATAGGTCAATGGACTGGTAAACCTACCGTCATTATATAAAGCAGCCCCGAAGAAAGCAAGAAAAAGGAGGGGGAAGAAAGAAGACAGAATACAAGTCTGGAAAACAGAAGCAGAAAGAGAGTTCCAACGTTTATTGCTCGGCATCATTTTGTAATATCAATGCTTTCGTTTACTGGCCTGTCTTGTACCTGTTATCCTCTCTCTCTCTCTCTCTCTCTCTCTCTCTCTCTCTCTCTCTCTCTCTCTCTCTCTCTCTCAAATGTCTGTCTTTCTGTGTCAGTGACGATCATTTCAAAATCGTTGTGATTATGGAGGTTTTATGATGTATGATTTATAAGGTATCAAAATTTATACGTTCATGGTTTAAGACAATATTTCAAAGCACTCAAGGCAAAAAATAAAAAGTTTAAAAGTCTATGCCTAAGGCAAGACTTCCTCCAATAGTAAGAGTAGAATTCAATAGAAATGATCTCGAACGACTTGTGGAATTGAATTGACTTCTCCTGTGTTGGTACCTTTCTCGAGGCAAAGGCTCTATCACTCACTTTACACATATTCCAGAACAGAAAGCAATAGAACTCGAGTCCAAAATTTGTAGATATTAAGACCAGCACAATGCATTAGTTCGGATGATATGATTTTAAAAGTAATCATATTTATAAATGATATCCCACAAAACAGTTTAAATCCAATAAAATTGGATTCACATTAATAAAATTTGATGTTTTCAATGAGGAGTAATATATAAGTTAATTTCTTAATAAGGCAGCTGAATGAAATTGCATTGTAGGTCAAATAAAGAATGGGGAAATATGCTAGGATGATGGCATCACTCTATATATATATATATATATATATATATATATATATATATATATATATATATATATATATATATATATATATATATATATATATATATATATATATATAATATATATATACACACACAAATACACACACACACATATATATATATATATATATATATATATATATATATATATATATATATATATATATATATATATATATATATATATCTTCTAAGCACTTTCACCACCAACAATTTCAAAAACCATTTCCCGTGATTTTCCGTGAAGTCTGCAGGACTTATATCCCCGGCGACAGATACAACAATGGGATATATCCACAAAACAAAAACAACGCAGACCTGACAAATAAAGAACAAGCAAATATATTCCTCCATTTTTTTCTCAAACGTCTCTTAAAAATGGGTCACGTTGCACGCCAGAGGCCATAAAATAAGCAAGCCCTCTGGATCCGGCAATAAACGTGTTTTTATTGTTGTAATACCGATATTTCAGCAATTTCTCTCATCTCCCTAATCAACAGTAAAAATGCGAAAAGGGTAAGTTTACGTTTCTAAAAGATCCGAATTGGTTTTTTTCAGGTTTTCTATTTTTTCGTTACATTTGTCAAGTTTATTTTTTTCATTTATTGTTGTCTTTACTTATCTATTTAATCGTCTTTTCTTCTTTTATTTGTTTTTATGCACTTGTTTTCTAACTGATATTTTTATCTCTTTTACTAACCCTTTTTGTCTCTATTTTTGTTTTATTTGATTTCTAGATTCTCTATGTCTTTCAAGTTTGTTTATTTGTCAATTTATCTATTTTCCTTTTATTTCTTTTTATTCACTTACTTACTGTTGACTTTTTTATCTCTATTATCTTTTCATATACATATTTACTGATTTTTACAAATATTTATTCATTTATTGACCTACTTATTTATTTATCTATTCAACCATTTACTTACGATTTTTAATATTTATATGGATTTATTTATGTATTTATCTATTTATTTATCCATGTACTTATGGTCTTTACTCATTTGCTCATTAAAATTCCGCTTTCTTCTCATTCGACTGCTTCATTTTATCTTGACACTGTTTACTCCTCGTAAAATGACTTCAGCAATCGTCACGTTGAATGAAACCGAGTAAAAGGAATAAATTCATAAGCCATCAAGTTGACTGAAACCAAGTAAAAGGAATAAATTCATAACCATCAAGTTGACTGAAACCGAGTAAAAGGCATAAATTCGTAACAGCCAAGCTGACTGAAACAGAGTGAAAGGAAGAAGTTCATATGGCTGAAACCGAGTAAAAGGAATAAATTCATATGACCGAAACCAAGTAAAAGGAATAAATTCAAAACCGCCAAATTGACTGAAACTGAGTGAAAAGCATAAATTCATAACCCGTCAAGTTGACTGAAACGGATAAGAAGGAATAAAGTCATAACCGCCAAGTTGACTGAAACTGAGTGAAAGGAATAAATTCATATGACTGAAACCGAGTAAAAGGAATAAATTTATAACCGTCAATTTGACTGAAACCGAGCAAAAGGAATAAATTCATATGGCTGAAACCGAGTAAAAGGAATAAATTTAAATGAATGAAACCGAGTGAAAGGTATAAATTCATATGACTGAAACCGAGTAAAAGGAATAAATTTATAACCGTCAATTTGACTGAAACCGAGTGAAAGGAAGAAATTCATATGGCTGAAACCGAGTAAAAGGAATAAATTCATATGACTGAAACCGAGTAAAAGGAATAAATTCATAACTGTCAATGTGACAAAAACCGAGTGAAAGGAATAAATTCATAACCGCCAAGTTGACTGAAACTGAGTGAAAGGAATAAATTCGTAAGCCGTCAAGTTGACTGAAACCGAGTAAAAGGAATAAATTCATATGACTGAAAACGAGTAAAAGAATAAATTCATAAGCCGTCAAGTTGACTGAAACCGAGTAAAAGGAATAAATTCATATGACTGAAAACGAGTAAAAGAATAAATTCATAAGCCGTCAAGTTGACTGAAACCGAGTAAAAGGAATAAATTCATAACCGCCAAGTTGACTGAAACCGAGTGAAAGGAATAAATTCATAAGCCCTCAAGATTGACTGAAACCGAGTTAAAGGAATAAATTCATAAGCCCTCAAGATTGACTGAAACCGAGTGAAAGGAATAAATTCATATGACTGAAACCGAGTGAAAGGAATAAATTCATAAGCCATCAAGTTGACTGGAACCGAGTGAAAGGAACAAATTCATTTGACTGAAACCGACTAAAAGGAATAAATTCATAACCGCCAAATTGACTGAAACCGAATAAATGGAATAAATTCATAAGCCGTCAAGTTGACTGAAACCGAGTGAAAGGAATAAATTCATATGATTGAAACCGAGTAAAAGGAATAAATTCATAACGGTCAAGTTGACTAAAACCGAGTCAAAGGAATAAATTGATATGACTGAAACCAAGTGAAAGGAATAAATTCATATGACTGAAAACGAGTAAAAGGAATAAATTCATAAGCCGTCAAGTTGACTGAAACCAAGTGAAAGGAATAAATTCATAACCACCAAATTGACTGAAACCGAGTGAAAGGAATAAATTCATAACCACCAAGTTGACTGAAACCAAGTGAAATGAATAAATTCATAACCACCAAATTGACTGAAACCGAGCGAAAGGAATAAATTCATAACCACCAAGTTGACTGAAACCAAGTGAAATGAATAAATTCATAACCACCAAGTTGACTGAAACCAAGTGAAAGGAATAAATTCATAACCACCAAGTTAACTGAAACCGAGCGAAAGGAATAAATTCATAACCACCAAGTTGACTGCAACCGAGTGAAAGGGATAAATTCATATGACTGAAACCGAGTAAAAGGAATAAATTCATAACCGCCAAATTGACTGAAACCGAGTAAATGGAATAAATTCATAACTGCCAAGTTCACTGAAACCAAGTGAAAGGAATAAATTCATAACCGCCAAGTTGACTGAAACCAAGTGAAAGGAATAAATTCATGACTGAACCCGAGTAAAAGGAATAAATTCATAACCACAAGTTGACTGAAACAGAGTAAAAGGAGTAAATTCATAACCGCAAAGCTGACTGAAACCAAGTAAAAGGAATAAATTCAAACTGCAAAGTTGATTGAAACCGAGTAAAAGGAATAATTCAAACCGCAAAGTTGACTGAAACCGAGTAAAAGGGATAAATTCAAACCGCCAAATTGACTGAACCGAGTAAAAGGAATAAATTCAAACCTGCAAAGTTGACTGGAAACCGAGTAAAAGGAATAAATTAAACCGCATAAAGCTGACTGAAACCAAGTAAAAAGGAAATAAATTCAAACCACAAAGTTGACTGAAAACCGAGTTAAAGGAATAAATTCAAACCGCAAAGCGACTGAAACCAAGTAAAAGGAATAAATTCCAAACCGCAAAGTTGGATTGAAACCGAGTAAAAAGGAATAAATTCAAACCATAAAGTTGACTCAAACCGAGTAAAAGGAATAAATTCAAACACAAAGCTGACTGAAACCGAGTAAAAGGAATAAATTCAAACCGCAAAGTTGACTGAAACCGAGTAAAAGGAATAAATTCAAACCGCAAAGTTGACTGAAACCGAGTAAAAGGAATAAATTCAAACCGCAAAGTTGACTGAAACCGAGTAAAAGGGATAAATTCAAACCGCCAAGTTGACTGAAACCGAGTAAAAGGAATAAATTCATGAGCCGCCAACACTCAGGCTCGGCGATTCAGTTTTGATTCCCACTTCATGCATATATCAACACAAATGAGTTTGCAGTTGCATGCCATTCGACCTCGCGTTGCAAGACACTAAAGTCACTGTGTAACAAACCATTATATTCTCTCCCACTTGACAACTTCCCATGGCGCCAGGTTGATGTTAACCAATAAATCTGGTCACAGATAACTAGGGCTTGTATTAAAATAATTAAACGAATGCTGATAATAGTACCTGGAAGCCAGATCTTATTATTATTATTATTATTATTATTATTATTATTATTATTATTATTATTATTATTATTATTTCGTTAAAAAAGTATATCTCTTTGTATGCCGTCTACTAGAGCAACGGCATGCAGAGTGCCATTCTTTAACGAAGATATTATTATTATTATTATTATTATTATTATTATTATTATTATTATTATTATTATTTTATAATGTTCTATATGAAATCGTTTGATACACCACAAAGATTTCATTGAAAACTGGCAACAAATATTTAGCTGATAATACGAATAATTATCTAGAAAAATAAAGATACTAACATCCTGTAAGTATATATATAATAAAATTATAATAAAACATAAAATTTCCACAGATAAGCAAGAATGGTAAAAATATAGAAAAGGAGACATAAATGTCCCACAGTAGCGCATAAAATTTAAGAAAATCAAAGCAAGAAATTCACAGAAGACAGAAGGTGAAGCTTATACACAGTTCTCGTTTATAAAAATCCTATAAAATATAAAATATAACTCCGTAAAACATAAAATAAAAAAAATACTGTAGTGATAAAAAGGCCTAAAGTTTTCGTGGGTAAGCCACGGTAAATAACCAAAAAGAATGTTAAAAAAAATATATCTTTTAATAAAATGGACAGCCCGAATTACAAAAAATCCTGTTTTTTACAACACTGTTGTGCATAAAAATATACAAAAGGCCTCGAGTAGAGGTAGCGTGTATAAAAATATATAAAAGGCCTCGAGTAGAGGTAACAAGACCCTCAGCTTTCAATAGTTAGCCATGATACCCACGCATCATGAATGCTTTAACAAGTAAAATAAATAAATATAAAAATAAATAAATAAATAAAACAGGAAGGTCGAACACCAAACTTTTCAGAATTCGTCCCAACCATTTTGGCGCATCCGTTGCGGAGAAAAACTAAAAAAAAACCCATTAGATGGAGCGCTGTTATTTAGAGGATGCAAAGTTTACGAGGTGCGAGAAAATTCAACGCTATTTACTTTAGTAGCAGCTTTTTTGCTGCAAACTTTTTTTTTATTCTATTTCAACAACAGATGCTGCGTTTTACCTAAGCATTGCCTCATGAACTCTGTTACGGAGGCTTTGTGTGTTTTTTAAGAATCTTCTTAAATATATGAATTTTGGAGTTGGTTTCTGATAATTAAGGCATATCATTATGTATTGGTGTTTTTGACACTTAACGCTAAGTTTTGTAATGTAAAAAAATATGTTTTTAGAAGTTCAAAAGCTGCTGCTTGTAAATGAAATTCACAATCCATGGATTTTGGTTTACATCAATTGAGTTTCATTACAGGTTTCATGTTTTTTTAGTGAAATATAAGCCTAGATTTACTTAAATTCAAAGACTTAAACTAGCAGCCATATTTTGATAAAGAAATTAATAAGATGGACAACATGTCCTCAGGAAATTATTTATTTAATATTCTTAACAGGATTTGAATATTATTATTATTATTATTATTATTATTATTATTATTATTATTATTATTATTATTATTATTATTATTATTATTATGTCAGTTTTTCTTAGTGATGCATTATGTATCCAACATGCAGCTCAAAATATCAATATTCTATTTCTCAAAATGCTTGCAATTTATGTTTATGCTGTCAGAACATCTACGAATAAATGTGTGTTATTTAGGCAAAGTTTTTCCAGACAAAATGATTTCGTTGTATAAAAATTAAAATACAGGGAAAACCGAAAAACATTCGAATGTAACAAAGATAAAAATAAAACTTTAGTGTTTTAACAGTATGTAGTGTAGCAAGCGTATGGTAGGAATTGGAATATAAAATTTAGGCCAAATTCCAAAAACGCTGGGCCCTATGAGGTCATTCAGCTCTGAAACGGAAACAGAGTAAAGGAGGTTTGAAAGGTGTTTGAAAGGTGTAACAGGAGGAAGACCTCGCAGTTGCAACATGAATCAACTGTCAGGTAGAGTGGAAAGTAAGATGGAAGAAAGATCATGTGAACGGAGGTTTAGTAAAAGGAATGAAAGGGTTTGCAGACAGAGGCAGAAGTAACGCTGCAAAGAACCTTAGTTAATTCCTACAGTGCACCGCGTGAGGTGAGCTGATGGCACCCAGCCCCCACCACCCCCCACCCCCACCTCCCTACGCGGTGTAAGAGTATGTGGCAACCTCACGTATAACTAGGAATTATTTTTTCCAGTTCTTTTTAATCTAATCCCCTTCTTTTATCATTCTGTTTATTGTATTAATCGGATTATAATAACAATGCATTACTACGGTTTTCAACTTTTACAATTACAATTTTATTCCTTCTTAACGGCTTTTATTAAGTGCTCATAAACTTTCTGTCGTTTGTTTATTTCTTTCTTTTGTTTAGCATTGATTTCTTTCTTTAATTCGTTTCCTATTACTACAGTGGAATTTATTGTTTTCGAAACTGTAATTGGTACTATTTGGAATACGACTGTTTTTTATATTGATTATATTATATATATATATATATATATATATATATATATATATATATATATATATATATATATATATATATATGTGTGTGTGTGTGTGTGTGTGTGTAATTGTGTGTGTATATATTATATATACATATATATGTATATATATGTATTATATATAATATATAAGATATAATATATATATATATATATATATATATATATTATATATATATATATATATATATATATATATATATATATATAATCAAATGACTCACATCTGAGTTCACCAATCCTGACCAGCTTCTGTCCTCTCCGAATGATCTGAAAACGTGAAACTAGAGATGGGGGTCGTAAATTTAACGAACCAGGTGTCTAGACCTCATAATAATCTGAACTTCTATGAGGACATATGAAACTCCATAAGGGTTTTATAGCCGGGAATAGACTTTGCTCTAAGGGGTGACGTCATTGAGCCGTATGCGCCAAAAAATCGAATTGACTAAGTTGATGATTTCTGTATAGTTTTCTCAAAATTGAAAAGGGCTAAGTGGTTACTCTCTCTGGGATGTTTTCACAAATAAATTTTATTGTTTGTATTATCTATCACATACATACATACATATATATATGTATATATATATATATATATATATATATATATACATATATATATATGTCTGTATGTGTCTTATATATATGTAAATATACATATATGTATATATATATATATATATATATATATATGTATTATATGTATATATATATATATATATATATATATATATATATATATATATATATATATATATATAGTATATATATATATATATATATATATATATATATATATATATATATATATATATATATATATATATATATACATATATATATTATATTATATAAATTATAATTGATATATATTTAAAAAAAAAGTCATATGATTTTGCTTATAATAACTGTGATCTACACGATCGTAACAACCTTTCGTCACCGAACTAAATATATTTTCTTTGCAATCTGCAATATAAATTTAAAAAAAGTATGTTATTCTTTACTTTTGATAATCTGTAACAACCTTTTGTTATTATTATTCTTTTGCAATTATTATTATTATTATTATTATTATTATTCTTTATTTTATAATCTATTATTATTATTATTATTATTATTATTATTATTATTATTATTATTATTATTATTATTATTATTATTATTTACAGACAGTCCACATTTTCTTTACCTATAGGAGGAAGGTGAACTTTGACCTGACACAGAAATCCTGACTTGTACAGTCAACAAAGCAAACGTTTTGGACGCTTTGCTTTCCGTGAATAAACTGGAAAAGTTACAGACAGTTTATCTACCTGGTTCTGAATGCTGTAGAACAAGGACTGAAAGCTTGCTCCAATGAATAAGAGAACTTAGGCAAAGGAGACCCTACCACGAAAGGACCATGTACAGCCAGCCAAGCTAGATGGGTTGAAAATTTTGACTAAATAAACACAGACTGCGCTTGCGCGAAAAAGGACGCACGCAAGATAAGCAAACGGTTCAACGTGAAATCGCGAAATAACTATACATACATTTGAATGTTTTTGTACTTACAAATGCACAATGACAAACATTACATATATATATATATATATATATATATATATATATATATATATATATATATATATATATATATATATATATATATATATATATATATATATATATATATATATATATATATATATATATATATATATATATATTTCGACACCCAACTGATGACATTTATAGGGACTGCAAAAATAACGCGTGCATAACTTTATTAAAGGTCATATATTTTTGACATCCTAGTATTTTTTAGTAAATAATATTGATTTTTAATCTTACGAGTTTAATGTCTTTTGTCTATTTCCTAGAAGGAAAACATATTCACCATTCTTTATTTACTAACAATAACTATGTGCCTAGAATGATAATGATAATAATATTAATAATAATATACAACAATATTAATACAACATGCTATTATTTATTATGCTATTATTATTATTATTATTATTATTATTATTATTATTATTATTATTATTATTATTATTATTATTATTATCGGTGTAATAATAATACCAAAAAGTATTATAATTACTGTTATAAGAATAATACTTACTGGTTTTGTCACTATTGGTATAATAATAATAAGAAAAACTATTGAGCTTTTCTGTATAACAATAACACTTATCGAGCAGTAACATTACACCAATAAGCCACCACATTACTAAAAACGAATCCCCCATCTGAACCCAACCGGGATTTATCTCTTGATAAATCCCGTCCGCTCCACTCCCCTGAATCAATCATCTTCGTCAGGTTCTAGCCTTCAGCGCCTGTCTTTACCCGTCGAATTCAGTGTCGATTCGTCCACAGCCGGTAATTGAAACGCTATTCGACGGTTTCATTGACTTCGGAGAGCATCGAGCGTCGAACCGTAATTCCTTCGGCATTTACGCCAAACTCAAGCATTTCCTGAATGGGCAAAGATCAGATGGTTCCTTGATTAGATTGTTGGAATGTACGTAGCGTGTTTGATGTGCGTTTGCCTGTAGTTGTCAGAGAATAGATTAGAAAGAGAATTTAGGCCAGGGGACAAGCGTTGGGACCTATAAGGTCATTCAGCGCTGAAACGGAAATTGACACTAAAAAGGTCTGAAAGGTGTAACAGGCGGAAAACCTCGCAGTTGCCCTATGAATCAATTGTTAGGGGAGAGTGGAAAGTAAGACGGAAGAAAGAGGATATGAACGGAGGTACAGCAAAAGGAACAAAAGGGGTTGCAGCTACGGACCCTAGGGACGCTGCAAAGAACCTCAAGTAATGCCTACATTGTACTGCATGAGGTGCACTGACGGCACTAACCAAACCAACCAACACCCCACCTCCGGGGATGTGGTTATGAGGCGCTTTTATCTTTACGAATTTCTGATTTTTCCTAAAACATATCATTATTGCTGACATCCCTTTCACAATTCGTGAATAAGTAATATTCTGGGAGGAATCTGTAAAAAAAAAAGAACGTTTATTTTCCTTAGAACTTTTACCGTTTCGTCCAAAAAACGTTTATCTTGAAAATGTTCGTTCTCCTAACGTCCTTTATACTGCACGAAAAACTTTCAGTTTCCTGTGAACAGGTTTTTATTCTCCATGAAAGACCTATCACCAAGAACTAGAGCATTTCAAACGGTGCAAATCTTTAGATTTCATTCGTGTACTAAAGCGTTATTTCAGGAAACGAGTTTACCTCGCCTAAAGTTAGCTCCTCCCACTAGACATATTTACATACCTCGCTACTGCTCATCTTTATCATCTAAAGGCAGAGAGAGAGAGAGAGAGAGAGAGAGAGAGAGAGAGAGAGAGAGAGAGAGAGAGAGAATGGATTCATGGAATTTAGACTGATAAGCAAAGTACTGGGACAACTAATCCCATATGAGAGAGAGAGAGAGAGAGAGAGAGAGAGAGAGAGAGAGAGAGAGAGAGAGAGAGAGAGAGAATTGTTGGACTGGATTCATGGAATTTAGATTGATAAGCAAAGCACTGGGACAACTAATCCACTTAGCGTGAGAGAGAGAGAGAGAGAGAGAGAGAGAGAGAGAGAGAGAGAGAGAGAGAGAGAGATTAGGAGATTAAGACTGACTGATTCATGGAATTTAGACTGAAAAGCAAAGCACTGGGACAACTAATCCACTCAGCGTGAGAGAGAGAGAGAGAGAGAGAGAGAGAGAGAGAGAGAGAGAGAGAGAGAGAGAGAGAGAGAGAGAGAGAGCTGGACTGGCTTCATGGAGAGAGAGAGAGAGAGCACTGCGCTGGACTGGCTTCACGGAATTTAGACTGTTAAGCAAAGCACTGAGACAAAGAAGAATCCATTCGGCGTTAAAGAGAGAGAGAGAGAGAGAGAGGGGGTTACGTTAAACTGGATTCACGGAATTTAGATGCAAAGCAAAGTACTGGGACAACAAGCCATTCAGTGTTAACGAGAGAGAGAGAGAGAGAGAGAGAGAGAGAGAGAGAGAGAGAGAGAGAGAGAGAGAGAGAGGTGGGTGCTGCGAGAACAAACACTAGTTTAAGACCCAGAATTTTCCTTAAAATCATTTTAAAAGAATGTGTTAGCCAAGCTTAACACACACACACACACACACACACACACAGAAAAAGCTGACGTTATCTAAGAGAGCCGTTAAATAAAAACTGCAAAAAACACCGATGAAAGGCAGAGGATAGAAAAAAAAAACTCAGAATGTGAAAGAAAATATGTAAAACAGCCATAAACAGCTTTAATCTACATATTATATGATGTCTACTCTGATATGCAAATGTAATTTCCCGGAACAGAAAAAGTCTACAAATTTTGGAGCAATTTAATTTGATTCCAAAACAGAAAAATGAAAGACAAATTTGCCTTTTTCCAGTGGAGGGACTTTTTTTTTTTCAAATGACTAACGCGCTGCGCAAGATGTAATGTCGTTTACCGGTCTCCTCCGGATTTTTAGCGATGGAAATTAGAATAAGGCATTTTGAAGTAAGGGCGTATTTAGGGAAATTTATATTTCTTATTTAATAAGTTACTGTTTTTTTTCAGCGTGATTAGAAGTTAAACAACAAACACAGGAATGCATCGAGAAAAAAAAACCAGAAAATGAAAATAATTCGAGAATGTGTAATGTAATTTATCGCGCTTGAACATAACCTCATTAAATCAATGTTCTTTACAATAATTTTTCTACAGATTATGCGTCTAAAGATTTTAATTTTAATTTTGTTTTTGTATTCCTTGTTCATCAGACAAAAAAAAAAACATATCCTATTGCAAATGTTTACCTTGGCACTCCCCGGCTTACAAAATGTTTCGTAGGAGTCTGAAATTAAACGAAAGTCCTTCTAAGCGTAAACATCTTGGAGCAATTATTAATAACAGGAGAGTCTCAATGACAATACCACACATAATTATTATGTACTGAGGTAAATTCTCTTGAAAAAATAGTCATGATTATGCAAAGGTGGAATCTTTAGAAGAATTTCTGTATATGTTAACAAGGCCTCTCTTATTTGTCTTTTATTTATGTCGCAAACAAATGAATGTCATTTTTACTTTACGTTTTGCAAAACAGATGACTTTTTATTTTTATCGGCTCTTTTTTTATCGCGTATTTTTTTATTTCGTGCATGGTGTAGTTTGAAACTGAAAGCGTTTAAAACAGTGTTTGCACTCGTCACTTCATTACGTGAGTACGGTCAAAATTTCTCCAAATTAGACACATTAGATATTACGTTTATATATATATATATATATATATTTATATATATATATATATATATATATATATATATATATAATATATATATATATAAATATATATATATATATAGTATATATTATATATATATATATATATATAATATATAGATATATATATATATATATATATTATTATTATATATATATATATATTATATACTATATATATATATATATATTATATATGTGTATACTGTATATATGTTTACATACACATAAATATATATGTATATATATATATATATGTATATATATATATATATATATATATTATATATATATATATATTTATACAATATATACGTATATATATATATATATATATATATATATATATGTATTATATATATATATATATATATATATATATATATGTATATATATAGCCTATATATATATATATATTAGATATATATATATATTTATACTATATATATATATATTATATTTATACAAATATATGTATATAAAATTATATAAATATATAATTTAATATATATATATATATATATATATATATATATATATATATATATATATATATATATAGCCCCTACAGTATTTATACAATATACACATATATATGTATATAAATTATATAAACCTCAGCCCTACGAGTGTGTGTGTGTATCACAACTCAGAAACTATTCAGCGATGGAACAAAGAAAAAAAATAATAGGAAACAAAATGGCTATATAGAAATCCATAAACTCCTCAACCAAATTCACTAAAAAAAAAAAAAAAAAAAAAAAAAGAGCCGCGTCCAAGAGACTTCAAGACGGGATGACTTCTCCATTTCTCTTCTGAATGGATTAGGTAACGTGAGACTCTCCCGAAAGAGTTAACGGAGTCTTTCAAAGGAATTTGCTGACCGTTCGTGTTAACTTATACTGTAGTTCTGGAGGGTGTTATCGACCGTGTTGATAGCTCTGATTTTCATTGTTAATAACTGTTTGAAAAGCATGTTGTGAAGTATCATTCATTTTGTTTGTGTCGTTTCATAATACGTGCATTGGAGTATATTTAAAGATCGATGCGATAATCATAATGGGTTACTGAATGTACGTATATATGTGTATAATATATATATACACATTATATATATATGTGTATATGTATATATGTGTGTATGTTATGAATTTCATGGTTAACGGATATAAGCGAAATAGTTTCACTTCGTGAATACTTCACGGCATACATTTTACTTTGAAACTGAACGTATTTCTTATGCATGTGTGAAACATACGAACATCAGATAACTTCGAGGTAATGATTTCTCGTAACGTGACATTCCAAGGAGGAAAAAAACAACTGTGAACCACGCTTTGAAAACGCAGGAAAATGAATTACTCTCTAATTGCATCATTATATCGCCTGGGAAAACATTTAAAACCTCAATTTTAATTATCTCAGTTCTTTCAATTTGCGATTAATAATATCAATAAACTTTTTTTCTCCGTAGGAATGTTTCGATGCATTACATTTCGCTTGAATTTCAAATTTTTCTTAAGATTCTCTTCATAAAAAAAATTTAAATTTCCTTAAGACTCTCTTCATAAAAAAAATTCCAAATTTCCTTAAGATTCTCTTCATAGAAAAATTTCAAATTTCCGTAGGATTCTCTTCATAAAAAAATTCACATTTCCTTACGATTCTCTTCATAATAAATTTCAAATTTTCCTAAGACTTTCTTCATAAAAAAAATTTTCAAATTTCCTTAAGATTCACTTCATAAAAAAAATTCGAATTTCTCAAGATTTTTATAAAAAATCAAATTTCCTTTAAAATTCTCTTCATAAACAAATTTAATATTTCCCTAAGATTCTCTTCCTAAAAAAATAATTTTTTTTAAACCAGCATTCCTACCCTTCAGTCACACACTACTTCTTCCAACTAGCTATCGACTAATACCTTTGTGCAAAAGAAGTCACTTTATGTCAAGTACAAGACATACGGTACGTTGATTTCCTTGCATATTCAAAGAAAACTGGACCATCACAAGTCATTTTCAGTTCGTATTCGTAACATTAAGCATTACTTCTAATAAACACCAGGTTGACTAATGATCTAATTTTCATACAAACGATAACAGAAATACGTTTGATACAAGCGAACGAGCTCGACACAAACTACTAACAAAGAGCTCAAAGGCTTGAGCTAAACGGACGATCATCAATCAGGAATAGATTTAAAAAATACATTAACGTTCCTTAGTCCTCACAAACCTATTGTAGCAGGTGGACCTGACTTACTTTAGTGAAAGGACTGAAATTCAGCAAAGAAACATCATACGATGTGAAAACGTTGATTGGTACGCCATGAAAGTAAGAAAAATAGGTCGCTTGACTAAGTTTAGCATTGCCTCAGGTTAGGTTTCAATACATGCCTGTACCCGGTCGCGCTCTCTCTCTCTCTCCCTCCCTCCCCTTTGCATCAAAGGAAACCAAATATTAACAAATATAAGCTGACAAAACAATACCTCCTTTTCTAAAAAGATACAACAGATCTTCGAAAGAAATCTAATTAACCTAATCTATATACAGTGAGCAACCATGTATGATTTTAATCGAACATTTCAAAGATTAATTACTTTGAACCAAATTAAACAATCTGCCAGCGAAGTACCTCCTCCTAACTAAATACACTATAACCAAGAGGTCATAAAATCGCTATTTCATCTGTGCAGTGGCTAAATACTGACAGATCATTAGTAAACTACAAATACTCACGTGCAATCACGCGTAATTTTCTGATGCTTGTTTTAATTTGTCACATTCCCACTTCGAATTGCCGGTCCAGAGCTAACTTCGGTTCATTAACCAAGCAATCACTCACTCTACCGCTTCACCAGGTGGATTCCATTAGACTGATTGACTTGACCCGCAGAAGGTACTATTTTTTATTAAATTGCGTGTCTGTACCTATGTCCTATCTGTCCTCCTTGCCTTATGTACCTATGTCCTATCAGTCCATCTTGCCTTAACAGACCTGCACTCAAGTATTGGCTTCAAGCAAACTCAAGCCCCGTCCACACTAGCGGGCACTGCCCGACGGGCAAACACTGTTCCCACAACCTGTTCCACTATACTGAGCGACTGAGCATGGAGCCAGAGTGATGCAATTGTCTGGTAACACTGCTTCAGAAGCTAGAGTATAAAGAGAGCTGTAAGTGCCCGACGGTCCAGCTGTTTATATTTTCTCTCGCTTCTGAAGCAGCGTTACCTGACAATCGCATCGTCCTGGCTCCATACTCGGTCGGTCAGTAAAGTTCGTTGAGTAGGCTTGGCAGTTGCCACCACCATTAGTGAAACAAACCACCATACTGGTTGGTGTTGGGTTCAACTGCTCTCGCTGGTTTGCTCGCTTATTCAGTTATTGTCACTTACCCTCTTCCGTTCATGGCGCCACTCACCTTCCAACCTTGTATAGTGGAACGGGTTATGGGAGCAGTGTTTGCCCGTCGGGCAGTGCCCGCTAGTGTGGACAAGGCTTTAAGCTCCGTCCGCTCATGGGGCAAGTGCATGATGGTGCTGCCCGCAGGGAGATTGACCCTGGCTTCTCTGGTCTAGATACCAGACCAGCAATTCCCGGTAGCCACTGGCCACGCCCACGGCCAGAATTTTAACATTCCACACAAAGTTGTCGCCATTACATTTAAGAGTAACTGAAGGGTTGCTTCTCTTGATCATCGTTTTTTCCTACAAGGCGTAAAAAGCACTCAAGGTGGTAGTGACAGTGAACAGTACGATCCACAGGTTCATGCGTAACTACGTGTGTGGAGCCCAACAACTGGCAAGGTTAATTCCGATCGTTTACCTAGGCTTCCCGCTCATGATGTCATCACTAACGCGGCCCCTATCGACCTCCTCAAAATCTTAATTTGAACGTGGTTTAAGGTTTACACTTTGGCACCTTCTCTACGTGTAGTTGGGGCCTTTAGTACCCATTACCTAGGCTAACCACGAAGTGTTCGAGCCTTCATGCTACTGTATATACAAGTCATCCTAACAGAAGCCAATTTTTATAACCACGAATTATGCAAAGTTTCTTTGGTTAAGATACTGTATTTTTTTTTTTTTGTATCTAAATTACCAGGATACAGACCATCATTTACCAGTTATCCAAAAAAAGGCCATACTAAAAACTGCTTAGTAACATTCCCTAAAAGAATTACTACATTGTTCATGGAATGATGGGAATGGAATGGAACAAAATTTAGGCCAAAGGCCTAGCACTGGGACCTACGAGGTTATTCGGCGCTGAAAGGGAACAGTTTCAAGGATTAACAGGAGGGAAACCTCTCAGTTGCATTATGGTACAATGGTTAGGAGGGGTTGGAAAGTAATATGGAAGAATATGAACAGAGGTACGGTAAAAGGAACGATAGGGGTTGTAGCCAGGAGCCGAATGGAAGCTGCAATGAGCCTTCAGAAATGCCTACAGTGCACCGCGTTAAGGTGCGCTGATGGCACTATCCCTTTAAGGGGCATGGAACCATGGTCCTGAATGAAAATCTAACGTTGTAGATATTAGTAAGACTGCCCATGGAAGGGAAGGGGGTATATTATCCCCAAATTCTCCCACAAATTTAAACTTCATTAAATAGTCTACCAATAACAACCTTTCACTTTTAGTTTAAAACTACTTCTGTTAGGACATCTTACTCTGGAAATGCAAAGTACTCCATATTTGGAAAACAGAGAACCGAATCCTTAAAACTCTTTCTCTCATCGGGTGGCAAGACCTTTGGTACACAAGCCCTTACGTTCCAGCTTCATTTATGACCTTGATGGGTCTGTTGGCAGAACCCTCACCTTTCATTGGGTTGGATCAAAATTTAAGTTAGGAAATTTGTATATCGTGATAGCATAGATTTCAAGCATAGTCACTGAATAATGGTAAATTCCGCCTATCTTGAGAAAACTGTCAAGAATTTCAGAAACCCACAATACACCATTACCACAGCTCTCTTAAGAGGTTAGAACTTCAATTTCCAGCTAATCTTCGAGCCACTTTTATTAAAAATATATACATTCTAAAATATTTATTAAAAATCTTATACAACACAGCTACAAATTTAAACACGGAGAGTATCTGTATGGGAGTGAATGAACGAGAGGTAGTCACTCACGGGAGTGAACAACTGATAAGGTTCCGTGTAGATCTTTCCATAGGGCCCACGCGGACCACCATGGCCACCCCCCCTCTCCCTTTTCCCACACCTCGACAGTGAGTGACGAAGACCCATCACGTACCACTGGTCCCCGTCGAATCTGTTCTGGCCGTAGGAGTTTACGATCCTGCTGTTGGCAAAATCGTACCTCGAGGGACCACTCCTGTGCTGGTCGTATTCCTCATTGGAGGAGAATGGATTGCCGAAATCAAACCTAGGCTTCCGGCAGACAAGAATGGCTGTATTGTCATTCTGAAATAGAAATTTGTAACAATGCAATAAACTTAATGAAACTAGAAAATTAAAATGAAATATAATTGCAGATTAACCAGATAACCTTCATGAAATTTGAAATTTAAGTTACATAGTTTTAAGTTATCAAGTAATTGATGGAACTGTTACAAACCAATAGAATTTTAATGTAATTCACTCGTTGAAGTTTGCCATTTTAGTGAGAATATTGAACTTTGGCCAAGATTTCCAATTAATACTAATCCATAGAATAACAGAGAATTGAACTTTGGCCAAGATTTCCAATTAATATTAATTCAGAGAATAAAAGATTTGCTTAAAGGAATGAAATGCATCTTACAAATTAAAGAAGACCTTAACAAGAAAATAAGTCCTTAACAAAAAAATAACTTACAATGCAATCATCACTTCCATAGGTTTCAGCGCAGAACAAGTCTGGTATTCTTGAGCTGTAAGATTAAATACAACCGACTATTACCTTATTTCACACTTTCATTTACCTCAAATATATAAATCTTAATGGATTTGCTGAGTACCAAGAATTACTCTAAGCTTTAAATACATATTAAATCCTTCATGCATTACATTTTAAATCTTTTCAGCGCAAGGCTTAAAATTATTAGTGAATTAACTAGAACTGCAGTAAAATGAACATTCCACTTACTCGAAATAACCATGTTGTTTGTAAGCCACATGATGATAGCCATACTTCTTGTCATAGCCATATTCAGCTGCACCAAAGCCGAATGCTGTAGGATTGTAGTAATTAGGGGCCAAGTTCCTCATGTAAGCTAGACACTTCCGCTTTGGTACCAATTCAGTCTCCAATCTTTGGAGAATTCGCCTCTCCTGCAAGAAAAGTTTAAGTCATAAAATTTTCAAAATCCTAACCTTTCAAAATCTGCAGATCAGCCATTCAAATATTAAATCTCGCTTTCCTACTTCCTACCTTCCAAGTAATGCTTTAAGGAACTTCACTTACCTTGAGAGCTTGCTCTGGCCAGCCAAGGGTAAAGCACTCCCACGGTCCCTGATGCTGATAGAAGAGCTCTGGTGTTGGTACACATCCTAAGCCTATTTGAGGGTGGTTGGCAATATCGACACTGCGTTCCAGACGAAGCAAGGAAATGTCATTGTGTTCCCCAGCACCGATTTTGTAGCCTGAAAATTTAAACACCAGAATACACAACTATAAGAGAAGGCTGTTAGGGGTGGAAAATATTCAAAATAAGGGCATGAGCTTGGCAGTCCAATTTTTGTTTTTGTCCCATTTCCTCGTCTTACCTGGATGAATTATGATATCCACTATCTTGATCAACTCAGTGTCAAAGATGTGATGAGCTTCATCAGATAGATCCCATTCGCCCAAGGATGCCTGTTAATAATTTAAATCTATCAGACCTCTCATAAATCAGTTCTACCATTTTGTACATTTACAACTTTTATACATTTACAACTTTGAGACTAATGTATCCTCATGAAATAGGGAAAACTGCAGTTCACCCTGCAGTTTAGCCTTTTTAAAATTTCAGACCAGAAGGTTTTATTTCTCTGGACACCTGTCCTGTTCATGCAGACCACCTTTCCAGATCATAGAAGGGTTTCCCAACTAAAACCATTTTCAAATTTCTGATTAATCTATGACACTTACCGAGAAATCAGTATTTGTTATAGCCACACAATGAGCAGAAGTCAGAACAAACTGCTTGTGAATCAAAGCACCGGAACAGACAAAAAGCTGAACTATTCCACCGTGGTAGTTTTGAGATTGGACGACAGCAGCCTGAAATGAGTAAGAACTTTATTCTAGCCACACTTTGGGAGTATTAAAACTTCCATTTGGAAGTTGAAGAATCTGAAAGCCATAAAGCATTAACGTTCGAGGCTATCGTGTGGTGATAAGAATTACTTCCAAGCACACACTCTAAGCAAACTCTTTGAAATGAATGAAAAAGATTAATTCTAATACAAAATATCTGAGGTACCCACATGCCAGGGGAATTCTCCATACTGGACCTGGTGATAGTCGAAGTCATAATATGTTGACCTTGCAAGAACACCTCTCTCTAGTCTCTGCCCACATTCTAGTTTCTGCTGTGTTGGAACAATGTTGGTGCTTCGACTGGAAGTATAAAGGCATTCTACAATTCACTGGAATGAGGAGGATGGTCTAACTGGAAACTATCAAGAAATGTGATATTCAGCGTTCTAAAATTCACTGGGATGAAGATGGTTAGCTAGCTGTACATTCTAAAATTTACGGGAATGAGGATGGTTTAACTAAAAAATCCAAGATTTAAAGTCTCAAATTCTTAAATTCAGTGGAATGAGGATATTTCATTGAAACTTTCAAGATCTAGAGTATTCTAGAATATCTAGGCTATACTGATCTACTGGAGTTCATAATGCACTAAAGACTTAATCAAGTTTTAATATACTTACATTGGTAATTCACACACCTTGACTGCATTTCCACCTTCACACCCCGGAGTTGGGATTAAGTGCCATGAAAAAGCATTAATCCCAGTTTTCTTGTAGGCAACACATGGGTTTCGCCCTAAACCACTTCTCTTGTTTGGCTGACCATCAGCCCAGTATGTTTTGTTATAGTAGTCTATTAACTTACCTAAAATAAACATGGAGACAACTATGACAGCAGAAGAAAATGCCCTAAACTGAATTAGGTTTATCATAAATAACCAGCATGTATCGCATCAGGTTGGTATTAATATTTTTACGTTCATACTATTATAATTTAAATTTCTAGGTAGACTGTCATTACTATATATTATAGTTAATAAAATTCAAGGTAATATTTACCATTATCCCAAGTAAATCTGTCATGATCAGCATCATACTTCAAGCCAATTGTAAACCTGAAGTCCGAGAAGGTCTTCTCTTCGGTAAGCATGTAACCCACAATAAAGTTGTGCACTTCAGGACTCGGAATCACAGACAGTCTTTCCCCCCTACAATCGTTTGTTGTGAAATAATAGTAAGAAGTATCAATCCTCACAGGCTCTGGGAAGGGCTGAAGCCTGCCCACTATATCCAATGCTGGTAGAAGTGAGAACAGATTCGGAATAAAAATTAAAATATTAGTACCTCAATAAAGGCCCTAACTAGAATATTACCTCTAAGACGGCACAGCCTCAGCTGCGATGTATACAATACACTCAGTTACACATTAGGAGTTATTCCTTTTTTTATATCGAAGGAAAAGAATCGGGAATTATATATGAGGGAGAATAAAGGACAATATATTTTCCCGACTGCATATCTCGATTTACTTATTCCTGACAAATATAATATATAAATTAATGAAACTTTTGCTCTAGCTACCTTCAAAACTGGCGCGAGAAAATTATGTAAGCCTTCCTTTTTAATCTGTTTGTACGTAACCCACCTGTCCCTACATTCCCTTCTAAAAATTTGAGAGTACGGCCAAAAGCTACAATCATTCGGCTATTTAACATGAAATTCAGTGCGGGCTAGTATTACCATGTGCTCAAATGAAGTCTCTCTAAAGCTATCACTTTGCTACCTTACCTTTATCACACTCCACCAAGCTCCCAATTGCTGGTACGTTAATCCAACATTCTTCCTTAGTATCTCCGAAGGAGCTGTGAGTACCGGGACCTATTAAGAAGATTTTAGCACTTGAAGCATTTATAGAATTATGTCTGAAGTAATTTACATCATGCTCAACATTATTTACCAGTGGTCAAAAGTTTCCAGAGTCCTTTACAGCATTGATTAAAAAAATCCACTACTTTGCTACAAAAGGAACCCTTACCTCCTAATAGATTCTGTGCATAATAGTCATATGAAGTGGAGTAACAGCATATGTTATTTGAGTTTTCATTACATCTGTTGTCGTGAACACCTATAATTTGACGATTGAAATTTTAGTACAACTACAAAAATTTTCAATATTTACAGAAAACTAACGATTATTCCTTAAGATTTTTCCAGACCATTTCATAATGCACCAGTCTGCAACTCTCATTGCACAATGAAAGAAGAGTGCTGAATTGCAACATACCCAGCTTGCAAAGGAACAGTTGTTTCTTGAAGCAGTCCACCTTGTGCAAAGCTAGGCAGTCTTTCGCAGAGCTGTAGAGGAACCCCAAACACGCATTCTTCTCATTTACAATTTGCAGATTTTCTTCACCACATTTGGTCCCTTTCAGAATCCTGGAAATTTTTTCCACTATGAAGCCATCACAATTAAATAAAAACAATGGCGAATAATCATTTGTCAAGGAACGTTTGTTTGGTTGTCATTCTGTTGTAGGGAAGCTTAACGGGTAAAGTGGACTCTGGTTAAATCATTAAAAGTTAAAGTATTGGTTAAATCATTAAAAGTTAAAGTATTGGTTAAATCATTAAAAGTTAAAGTATTGGTTAAATCATTAAAAGTTAAAGTATTGGTTAAATCATTAAAAGTTAAAGTATTGGTTAAATCATTAAAAGTTAAAGTATTAAAGCTTACTTCTCCCACTGTATCTCCTCCTCTGTTGTACGCCACTCCCAACGATCCCTGGTTTTGTCTTCCCAGTAAGCATCCAGCCAATAGTAGATGTCTATCTTCAAATCTATTTTCCTTGACCTGACTAAATTCTCCAGCTCAGTCCATTCCTAAAACAAGCTGGGGTTTCAGGAAACATTTTGACTCATGAAAAACAAGAAAAAAACGCTGCCCTTTTAATAATTTGACTGATTTATGAATGTTTGGTCTAATGCCCTGGCACTGAAGAGGAACAATTATTTTACTCCATGCCTGAAAGCGCCATGCTCTAATTTCTATATTCAACTCCCTATTCACTAAGCTTATTATGCTCCAGAAAAGGAATTATCCTTGAAATAAAACCCCCTTAAAATATTAGAAATGTCAAACTGTACACTGTCCTAGGCATGATACTGGTTATTCCATGTTTGGAATGGTAACCACTTTCATGCCACTTTGAAGCTCCTAACCTTTAGAAATTTTTAAACCTCTTAATCCTCGACAAAAGTAAAAAACTTCCATCAAATTTAATCCAACACTTACCCTAGCGCTTTGAATATAGAAAGCTCTGCTATTCAGGAGTGTACAGTAGTCATGTACCTGAACTTGCGATCGTGAATACACTTTCTCATTGGTGGGTATAAGCAAGCAGTAGCCACCAACGTAGACAAAGTTTACAGGGCATATTCTCCCTTCGAGTTGGCCACCTAGGGTATTAAAGATCCCGTATCAATAGAATATAAATGCCTGATTAGGTATTTTGAGTTCATAAATCAGGAAGCAAGAGGTACAGCACTTTCACTGTGCTTTGTAATTATCAGCCTTCCCTTCAGGGACCTTTAGAAAATAATGTCAAAACCCTTTTTAGTTAGAAAATAATGTCAAAACCCTTTTTAGTTAGAAAATAATGTCAAAACCCTTTTTAGTTAGAAAATAATGTCAAAACCCTTTTTAGTTAGAAAATAATGTCAAAGCCCTTTTTAGTTTAAATAATGTAAAACCCTTTTTAGTTGAAAATAATGTCAAAACCCTTTTAGTTGAAAATAATGTCAAAACCTTTTTAGTTAGAAAATAATGTCAAAACCCTTTTTAGTTGAAAATAATGCAGTTTAATGATTAGAAAATAATGTCAAAACCCTTTTTAGTTAGAAAATAATGTCAAAACCCTTTTTAGTTAGAAAATAATGTCAAAACCCTTTTTAGTTAGAAAATAATGTCAAAACCCTTTTTAGTTAGAAAATAATGTCAAAACCCTTTTTAGTTAGAAAATAATCAAACCCAAAACCCTTTTAGTTAGAAAATGTCAACCCTTTTTAGTTGAAAATAATGTCAAACCCTTTTTAGTTAAATAATGTCAAAACCCTTTTTTAGAAAATAATGTCAAACCCTTTTTAGTTAGAAAATAATCATCAAAACCCTTTTAGTTTAATGTAAAACCTTTTTAGTTAGAAAATAATGTCAAACCCTTTTTAGTTAGAAAATAATGTCAAACCCTTTTTAGTTAGAAAATAATGTCAAACCCTTTTTAGTTAGAAAATAATGTCAAACCCTTTTTAGTTAGAAAATAATGTCAAACCCTTTTTAGTTAGAAAATAATGTCAAACACCTTTTAGTTAGAAAATAATGTCAAAACCCTTTTTAGTTAAGAAAATAATGTAAAACCCTTTTTGGTTGAAAATAATGACAAACACTTTTTGGTTAGAAAATAATGACCCTTTTTGGTTAGAAAATGTCAAACACTTTTAGTTTAGAAAATAATGACAAACACTTTTTAGTTAGAAAATAATGACAGTCACTTTTTAGTTAGAAAATAATGACAGTCACTTTTTAGTTAGAAAATAATGACAGTCACCTTTTAGTTAGAAAATAATGACAGTCACCTTTTAGTTAGAAAATAATGACAGTCACTTTTAGTTAGAAAATAATAAACACTTTTTTAGTTAGAAAAATAATGACGATTTTTAGTTAGAAAATAATGATCACTTTTTAGTTAGAAAAATAATGACAAACACTTTTTAGTTGAAAATAATATAAAACCTTTTTAGTTTAAATAATGTCCGCTTTTAGTTAGAAAATGATAGTCACTTTTAGTTAGAAAATGATAGTCACTTTTAGTTAGAAAATAATAGTCACTTTTAGTTAGAAAATAATAGTCACTTTTAGTTAGAAAATAATGTCACTTTTTTAGTTGAAAATAATAGTCACTTTTAGTTAAGAGGAAATAATAGTCACTTTTTTAGAAAATTGTCAAAATAGAAAATAATGTCACTTTTAGTTAGAAAATAATGTCACTTTAAACTATTGATGTTCGGACCTGAAGAGATATAATCAGGCATCTTCAAATATGAATTAGCTGTTTACACATCCATCTTTGTGTTATTCAGTAGTAAGAGGTCATTTACTTGTATGTGTATAATGGTTCGATTTAAAAACCTCAATTTTCTCCATTTAAAACTCATATAAAAACCGACATACCAGGGGTGACAGTAACGCATTCATCCCTGGGAACGCAAGTCAAGTGGTGGCTTCCGCATTCGTCTCTAAATACAGTAGCATGGTATGAAGAACTATGTAGGGCAGGTTTAAAAGCTGAAATTAAAGGAAAAAAAAAAAACTTACAATTTTTCTTACAAGAGGGGCATAGAAATCTGGCGATGACATGTCAAATACATCAAATTAAAATAAGACAAAGCCCATTACCTTCGAATTTTATCGTAGAACTACCACCAAAACCCACAAGCACCTGAAAAAAATCACAATTTCAAACTTTACATTCATCTACTCCATTTTTAGTCCAATTATTCCACTTCATAATCAGGTTGCACTTTCATTTTAAACACTTAAAATTCTTCAGAGCCAATAATTTTTCTTGAAAATAAGTCTATACTTACCAGTCAACCATACTACTTGAACAGTTCGGAAGATTTATCAAATTAAATGAGCCTGCAGAGTCCAATTAGCATTCTAGTTTTACCAGGTCCGCTTTCTAGTTTTACCAGGTCCAGTTCTCAATATGTTGTGCGCATGAAACTTGAAACCATATAGTTCCACCCGAAAAATATACCACCAGTGCTGTGATTACGGAACCTAGGGGCTTCATATCCTATGAAAATTTGACCAAGGACATACCTTTAAAATTCTTTTTGTACAGCACTGGGATGGCACAAAGTTTAGCAATATAGTCTTAGACAAGGTTAGGTTAGGATGTGACCCTGCAGGTAGCCTGTAATAAGACGTGGCACCTTAAGTTAGGTTAGGAAAAATATGCTTGAGAACTATTGTCCAGCATATTTAGCCATCCCAGATCAACTAATCAGACGATGTTCATCCAAATTTTTTAAAATTTCAGACTATCACATTAACCGAAAACAAATGCGCCGTTGATACCGCAAGTAAATTTACCAGCCAAGTTCTGGTATCCTTGCACAATCCCAACCAAATAATCTGCTGATTAATGCTCAACACACGTACAAGGTACAGTGCGCTTCAAGAATAAAAGTACGCATCGTGGCAGGCTAAGGAGACGTCTGGCAACTCCACAATGTGACTTGAAAAATATTCTTACTTTCCACTTCTTTCTCATTTGGTAAAACCCTCAAGTTCCATGGCTAACAGTCTTTATAATAATTCTCAGAATCTGCCCAGTTCCTTTTAAACCGCACGCATATTAACTTTGCACTACCTAGTTATAAAAACCACGTGATAGGCACAACACGTACGGTTTAAATGCAAGCTAGCCTACCCCAGTGTCCAAAGAATACCTTTGGATATTGGCCTACCCAAGATTGTGGATGTGGAAATGCGAATAAAAGCAATATTACTCAATTGTGAATTTAACCTTGACGCAAAATTTAAGATAACGGATTTGCTTATGAACAAAACTACAATATGCTTACGTTTTAGGTAATTTTTTATAAAAAGTAAAGCAAAACATTACAGATTTCACAAATCCTACAAACATACCGGATTCCTTTAGTTTCCAAAGAGCCAATAGGATACTTGGAAGTTACATGATAATGCTAAGCTTTATCCAAATATTTAAAAATAAAAACGGATGCTGTGAAGATTGAGCAAGACAATCACGAAAATTTTACTTTAAATACCTTGCACAAAAACTCATGACATTCTTAATGACTCGGAACTAACTTACGCGACAACCAATACCTTGAACCAGTTTCAGGGGAAAAGGTAGTTTCCTCACGAAAGTCTTCAGAAGCTAAAATAAGAACCAAAATTGCAAACTGCCGCTTATCGCGGTCAGAATTTCACTTTGCTCTTGTAGTCATTACGTGTACGCCTTAAACCAAAACTCACCTTGGTATTGTAGTATTTATTCTCAAATACAGTTCATTTTACCAAATTAACGGCGGTTTGAAACTTTAAGCACTGCAAGAACTCACTCTTTTATAACCACTTCCATCCTTTTAAATTTTACTATGCTTGCGTTATTAGCAACAGCAGTAAAACCACACCAGTATGCTGTCCATCAACTCCTTACCACCAATTTACCACGATTTCGCCTCAAATTGCTTTAACAACTCTAATCACCACCCTTTTCATTCGGCTTCAATATATCACATACACAGTTCCATTACTTTCAATATTATGGTAGCCTTGAAAGATGGCCAATACAGCAGTAAAAGCCTGCTGTAAATTTGTACAGAAATAGCACAAATGCTGTTCCAACCAACACGTCTGTTCTCTGGTTCTATTCCCGCATAAACACTTTCACCGAATGGATTTGATCGAATAACGACAATTTCACCTTGACATATAAGCTAACATATCAACACAAAACAATATTCAGTAACTAACCAATACTGCGAAAACACACAGTTGCCACTTCATCTTGCCTCGCTTAACTTAAGTAGAGGAGACTGCCTGCTTCAGGATTTAACGTCATCCTGACGAAACTTATTTTTCCCGACCTTCGCAAGGACCCTGAATGCACGTTCAAGGAAGTGAGAAAATTATCGCGGCTGGTTACCTCTGGCAATGAGATAAGTGAGCAACACTGGTTTGGTAAAAGCCTGGTCTTTAGTACGTTCGTAGAAATTTTTACTTAGTTCTCTTTGTTCACGAAGTTTTAATAGATTCTATGAGCTTTCTGAGAAGAGTGAGCGATAAAGTTAGACGAAAACGGATAAATACTTTTATCAGATGAATATCCTATATATACATATATATATATACAGATAGATAGATACACACATATATATATATACTGTATATATACAGCATATATATATAATATATATATATATATATATACATATACATATATGCATATATTATTATATACATATATATATATATATATATATATATATATATATATATATATATATATATATATATATATATATATATATATATATATATATATATAAACAATGAGATAGCAGCATCTCATTTCTCTCATACAACAGAAACTTAGATATATATATATATATATATATATATATATATATATATATATATATATATATATATATATATATATATATATATATATATATATATATATATATCCAAAATTTTCCAAAAAAAAGAAAGAAATAAAGCAGTGACGTCAGCCTCTCAAAGTTACAAAGCATCCAAACCACCATTCTCCTCTGAGCTGTGTTAATCTTCGTGATGAGCGGAAGCAATAAGTAAGAATAACGTAGGGGAAGAATGTTGCTAATAAAAGGAAGAGTTCCTCCCGAAAGTGTGATGGGAAAAACTTCGAACTGACAAAGAATAGCAGAACCAGATTCTAAGAAGGTAATGGGAAATGGACATATG
>NC_089755.1:35975120-35982620 GCF_040412425.1 Macrobrachium rosenbergii
AATTAATAGTGGTAGAATTTGAATCTGAAAAATTAGTGAACATTGTAATATATAGACCCCTAATACTAAAAGAGTTTGACATAATAATTGAAAAACTGGATGAAATATGTAGAAATCACAAGGACTGGACTATACTCCTAACCGGAGACTTTAACTTTCCTTTTGTAGAATGGAAAGAACGAATAGGAGACTGTGGTTGTATTTATACATATAAAAAGAGAACAATAGTGCAGAGAAGATAAGAGGCAATTTGAAAAGCTATTAGATATGCTACTAGAACATAACATTCAGCAAATAAATCACCTACCAACAAGAAAGGATAATATTTTAGACCTAGTATTTGTGAATGAGGGTGAACTATGTTAAAGAAATAATAGTATATAACACAGTATTTCGGACCATAATCATAGAATTAACAGTCCGTTCCAGAACATACGAAAACAAAGAAAAGTAAGAGACGAAAAAATGGGAAGGATATGGAAAATACAATTTCTATAGTAAAGAATATAAATTGGTCAAAAATAAATGAAGAATTAAACAAAGAATGGAAAACATATTTGTAGTGATGATATACAGGTAAATACCGATATATCATATAAAATATTAGAAGGAAATAGTGGAAAATATATACCGAAGAAAAAAGTAAGCATCAGTCACGAATTCCAAGAGACAGAAGGATCTTGTTCCAGAAAATTAGAAAGTGGAAAAAGCTCTTGCAAAAGAAAGAATGCATGGAAAGTGATGGAACTAAAAAAGTAAGATAGAAAATGCAGAACAAAAGATTATACAATCAAAGAAAATGAAAAATGGAACCTAGAAGAAATGACACTACAAAATATCAAGCAAAACCTAAAATTTTTTATTCATATGCAAAAAAAGATGAATAAAATAAGAGTAGAAATAGGCCTCTAAGAATTGAAGGGCGATTAACGAATGAAAAAAGGAAATATGTAACATATTAGCAGAAAGATATAAGTGAATTTACACCTAGAATTGACAATGAAGATAATGATACAGAAATAAGAGATGAAAATACTGAATACTTATCAGATATAGATATTACAGAAGCCGATATTGTGCAGGCTATTAATGAAATTAAAATGGATCAGCAGCAGGACCAGATGGAGTACCTGCCATATTGTTAAAAAAAGTGGTTCATTCAATCGCAAAGCCGCTAGCAATATTATTATTAAGGCAAAGTATAGATACAGGCAAGATTTATGATGAGCATAAATTAGCATATATTACTCCCTACTTTCAAAGTGGTTCAAGACTAGAGGCAAGTAATTATAGGCCTGTGAGTCTGACATCTCATATTATGAAAGTATATGAAAGGGTAATGAAAAAATATAATGAAACATTTAATGAAAAATAGATTGTTCAATATAGGACAACATGGTTTTGTACCGGAAAAAGTACATAAACCCAACTGTTAGTCCATCATGAAAACATATATAAAAATATGATAAATGAAAAAGATACAGATGTGGTTTACCTAGACTTTTGCAAAAGCTTTTGACAAGGTAGATCATAATATATTAGCGAAAAAAATTAGAAAACATAACATTGTTGACAAAGTAGGAAGATGGATAAAGAATTTTTGCAAAATAGAAAACAGATAGTGATTGCAAACGATGAGAAATCGGATGAAGCTACGGTAATATCCGGTGTACCACAGGGTACGGTGTTAGCTGCATTGCTGTTTGTGATTATGATTGCAGACTAGACAGTAATGTTAAGGACTCAGTAGTAGAAGTTTCGCAGATGACACAAGAATAAGTAGAGAAATTGCTTGTGATGAAGATGGGAACTCCTACAAAAAGAGACCTAAACAAAATATATAAATGGGCAGAGATAAATAGGATGGTATTTAACTCTGATAAATTTGAATCAATGAACTATGGTGATAAAGTAGGAATGCTATATGCATATAAAGGACCTAATAATGAGACAATCACAAACAAGGAAGCAGTTAAGACCTTGGTGTGATGTTGAATAAGAAATATGTTATGCAATGATCAAATAGCAATTCTATTGGCAAAATGCAAAAGCAAAAAATGGGAATGTTGTTCCGGCACTTCAAAACTAGAAAAGCTGAACACATGATTATGCTTTATAAAACGTACGTATGTAGTCCACTTGAATATTGCAATATAATATGGTACCCACACTACCAAAAAGGATATTGCACAAATAGAGAGTGTACAAAGGTCATTTACAGCTAGAATAGAAGAAGTTAAGGACCTTGACTACTGGGAAAACTACAATTCTTAAATTTATATAGTCTTGAAAGGAGAAGAGAACGCTACATGGTAATTCAAGCATGGAAACAGATAGAAGGAATTACCGAAAACATCATGGAACTAAAATTATCAAAAGAGCAAGTGAGGTAGATTAATAGTGTAAAACTATACCAGGAAAATTAAGGAAAGCACACAGGACATTAATCCACCCACCAGCATCGATAATGAAAGCGTCTATTCAATGCGCTACCAGCTCATCTGAGGAACATAACCAGGAGTGAGCGTAGATGTGTTTAAGAATAAGCTCGACAAATATCTAAGATGCATCCCAGACCATCCAAGACTGGAAGATGCAAAATATACCGGAAGATGCGTTAGCAACTCTGGTAGACATCAAAGGTGCCTCACACTGAGGACCTGGGGCAACCGAACGAATTGTAAGGTCTGTAAGGTAAAGGTCTCGTTTGGCAATTCGGCTAAATGAAGCATTTTCAGAAAGCTGCTGTTAACATCTCAATTATCCTCTGCAGAGTGGATACTATAAGCATCAACGGACTCTCTCTCTCTCTCTCTCTCTCTCTCTCTCTCTCTCTCTCTCTCTCTCTCTCTCTCTCTCTCTCTCGTTTGGCAATTCGGCTCCGTGAAGCATTTTTTCAGAAAGCTGCTGTTAACATCTCAATTATCCTCTGCAAGAGTGGATACTGTAAACATCAACGGACTCTCTCTCTCTCTCTCTCTCTCTCTCTCTCTCTCTCTCTCTCTCTCTCTCTCTCTCTCTCTCTCTCGTTTGGCAATTCAGCTCCGTGAAGCATTTTTCCAAAGCTGCTGTTAACATCTCAATTATCCTCTGCAGAGTGGACTATAAACATCAACGGACTCTCTCTCTCTCTCTCTCTCTCTCTCTCTCTCTCTCTCTCTCTCTCGTTTGGCAATTCAGCTCCGTGAAGCATTTTCAGAGCTGCTGTTAACATCTCAATTATCCTCTGCAGAGTGGATACTGTAAACATCAACGGACTCTCTCTCTCTCTCTCTCTCTCTCTCTCGTTTGGCAATTCGGCTCCGTGAAGCATTTTCAGAAAGCTGCTGTTAACATCTCAATTATCCTCTGCAAGAGTGGATACTGTAAACATCAACAGACTCTCTCTCTCTCTCTCTCTCTCTCTCTCGTTTGGCAATTCGGCTCCGTGAAGCATTTTCAAGCTGCTGTTAACATCTCAATTATCCTCTGCAAGAGTGGATACTGTAAACATCAACGGACTCTCTCTCTCTCTCTCTCTCTCTCTCTCTCTCTCTCTCTCTCTCGTTTGGCAATTCGGCTCCGTGAAGCATTTTCAGAAAGCTGCTGTTAACATCTCAATTATCCTCTGCAAAGAGTGGATACTGTAAACATCAACGGACTCTCTCTCTCTCTCTCTCTCTCTCTCTCTCTCTCTCTCGTTTGGCAATTTCGGCTCCGTGAAGCATTTTTCAGAAAGCTGCTGTTAACATCTCAATTATCTCTGCAAGAGTGGATACTGTAAACATCAACGGACTCTCTCTCTCTCTCTCTCTCTCTCTCTCTCTCTCTCTCTCTCTCTCTCTCTCTCTCTCTCTCTCTCTCTCTCTCGTTTGGCAATTCGGCTCCGTGAAGCATTTTTCAGAAAGCTGCTGTTAACATCTCAATTATCCTCTGCAGAGTGGATACTGTAAACATCAACGGACTCTCTCTCTCTCTCTCTCTCTCTCTCTCTTTCTCTCTCTCTCTCGTTTGGCAATTCGGCTCCGTGAAGCATTTTCAGAAAGCTGCTGTTAACATCTCAATTATCCTCTGCAAGAGTGGATACTGTAACATCAACGGACTCTCTCTCTCTCTCTCTCTCTCTCTCTCTCTCTCTCTCTCTCTCTCTCTCTCTCTCTCTCTCTCGTTTGGCAATTCGGCTCCGTGAAGCATTTTCAAGCTGCTGTTAACATCTCAATTATCCTCTGCAAGAGTGGATACTGTAAACATCAACGGACTCTCTCTCTCTCTCTCTCTCTCTCTCTCTCTCTCTCTCTCTCTCTCTCTCGTTTGGCAATTCAGCTCCGTGAAGCATTTTTTCAGAAAGCTGCTGTTAACATCTCAATTATCCTCTGCAAGTGGATACTGTAAACATCAACGGACTCTCTCTCTCTCTCTCTCTCTCTCTCTCTCTCTCTCTCTCTCTCTCTCTCTCTCTCTCGTTTGGCAATTCGGCTCCGTGAAGCATTTTTCAGAAAGCTGCTGTTAACATCTCAATTATCCTCTGCAAGAGTGGATACTGTAAACATCAACGGACTCTCTCTCTCTCTCTCTCTCTCTCTCTCTCTCTCTCTCTCTCTCTCTCTCTCTCTCTCTCGTTTGGCAATTCGGCTCCGTGAAGCATTTTTCAGAAAGCTGCTGTTAACATCTCAATTATCCTCTGCAAGAGTGGATACTGTAAACATCAACGGACTCTCTCTCTCTCTCTCTCTCTCTCTCTCTCGTTTGGCAATTCGGCTCCGTGAAGCATTTTTCAGAAAGCTGCTGTTAACATCTCAATTATCCTCTGCAAGAGTGGATACTGTAAACATCAACGGACTCTCTCTCTCTCTCTCTCTCTCTCTCTCTCTCTCTCTCTCTCTCTCTCTCTCTCTCTCTCTCGTTTGGCAATTCAGCTCCGTGAAGCATTTTCAGAAAGCTGCTGTTAACATCTCAATTATCCTCTGTAAACAAAGTGGACTCTCTCTCTCTCTCTCATCTCTGGACTCTACTCTCTCTCTCTCTCTCTCTCTCTCTCTCTCTCTCTCTCTCTCTCGTTTGGCAATTCAGGCTCCGTAAAGCATTTTTCAGAAAGCTGCTGTTAACATCTCAATTATCCTCTGCAAGTGGATACTATAAACATCAACGGACTCTCTCTCTCTCTCTCTCTCTCTCTCTCTCTCTCTCTCTCTCTCTCTCTCGTTTGGCAATTCAGCCCGTGAAGCATTTTTCAGAAAGCTGCTGTTAACATCTCAATTATCCTCTGCAGAGTGGGTACCGTAAACATCAACGGACTCTTTCTCTCTCTCTCTCTCTCTCTCTCTCTCTCTCTCTCTCTCTCTCTCTCTCTCTCTCTCCCTTCTATTTTACTCTATTTTTTTTAATCTTCAAAGAGATTAAGCTTTGTCGTCTCTCTAATCAACGTTTAGCGTCATTTGGGCCCCGTCGTCCAAACATACAAGGATCACCAAAGGTCCAGCCACTATCCAAATTAATGTCTTTGAGGGCCAGTTGATCCAAAGGCTCTTTTCAAAAGGAAATGCAATCAAAAGACTCTCCCCTCTCTCTCTCTCTCTCTCTCTCTCTCTCTCTCTCTCTCTCTCTCTCTCTCTCTTTTTAAACCAATCGTGATTTAGCTGGTTGACACCCGTGGTCAGTGGACTGTTTTGGGTGGTAGCCAGGATGCGGAAAACAATGCATGTTGGATTAATCTTTCATCCCACTTGGAGGGAAGTCTTCATAAAATTGACAACAGATATCCTTCACCTAATCCATGTATGTATGTGTGTGTATGTGTAACTGTTTGTGTTGGTGTTTGTTTGTTTGTTGCAGGTCTTTTCCTATAGGTCGACATGTACAGACATACATACGCGTTCATATTTGTAGAAAGGTTCACGATTTGAAGTGAAAGATTTTAATTTACGAATTTACCATTCTCGCGGGAATACAGGAAGCTATTTTACCATATTTGCCCGATCAAAAAAAAAAAGGTTGGGCAACACTGCGCTGTTAATCAAAGCGAACTTTTTTTATATATAAAAAGTTTTAAACGTCAATTTGCCGCTGTTTCGCACAGCGACGGGGGCAACAGGTGGATTTTGGGGCACCAGTGGAAATTCTCGTAATAATCGTCAACAACTGACAGTTTCAGTGTCAAATTTTTGTTTATCCTTAAACTTCTTAGATATAATAATATATATTCAAGGAAATATTTTTAAGGATAATAATTAACTTCCAGGAACTTCCGTTCATAATAATAATAAGAATCACACTTTAAATTAAAATCACATAGGAATTAATTCATGTTTTGAAGGTCGCTGGTCATTTGGGACACAACAGGGGAAACATGGAACTCCGCCTGTTGCTTTTACTTGAGAATATTGGAATCTGGTTTGTAATTACATGAGAGTGTTGGTTTCATTTCAGTCATTTAATTACTTCATTGATAGCATCATATGATGTTCACTCTTAAGTGAAATCACGCCTAGGGTTTCACTACATTCTAGTTGAGTAATTTCCTGTTTGTATGCATGTTTGTATGTATGTGCATATATATATATATATATATATATATATATATATATATATATATATATATATATATATATATATATATATATATATATATATATATATATATATATATATATATATATATATATATATATATATATATATATATATATATATATATATATATATATATATATATAAACATACATTATATATACACATATAAAAGATGCGTGTCTGTGTGTGTTTGGCTGACAACACAGAAGTAGGAAACTGTAAAGTAAAAGTAAAGAGAGAGAGAGAGAGAGAGAGAGAGAGAGAGAGAGAGAGAGAAGCTGAAAATGTAATCAATTCACTGATACAGCTGATCCAAGACCAATTAAAACAAGATATTCACCACAACCTTTGATTATTCCTCTCTTGTTGAGTCTATAACAGGATCAAGTATGAGTAAAAGTTACAGAATACAGCTGAAACTAGAAAAGTTAATCTCGTACGAAATATAATGTAAGAAATATGCAATAATAGTTCATGTCATTAAAACCAATTTATTTACTATCTATCTTTTAGTTTTCTTTAAAAGAAAACTATTGTGGTTTTGTCTGTCCGTCCGCACTTTATTCTGCCCGCCCTAAGTATCTTAAAAACTACTGAGGCTAGAGGGTTTGCAAATTGGTATGTTGATCATCCACCCTCAATCATCACACATACCAAATTGCAGCCCTCTAGCCTCATTTTATTTATTAAGGTTAAAGTTAGCCATAATCGTGCTTCTGGCAACGATATAGGATAGGCCACCACCGGGCTGTGGTTAAGTTTCACGGGACGCAGCTCATACAACATTATACCGAGGCCACAAAAGATAGATTTATTTTCGGTGGCCTTGATTATACACTGTAGCGGCTGTACAGAAAACTCGATTGCGCCAAAGAAACCTCGGCGCATCTTTTCTTGTTTCTTTGAGGATCTAAAGCTACCGAAGTAAATAACTGTTCTAGCATTTAAAGA
>NC_089755.1:35990120-35997620 GCF_040412425.1 Macrobrachium rosenbergii
TCCTTTTCCCACTTATTCCGAGAACTTCGTCTGTTGACAAATGGATAAAGGGGAAAAGGCACAGTTTAATATACAAATTAACTGTAGACGCATGTAATTTCCTGTCAGAAAAATGGGGAGGGAGAGCAATAACCTTTTCCCCCATTCCGACAACGTTGTCAGCAGACAAAGGGATAAAGACAACAGCGACATTTTGATATATAAATCGACTGTTGATGTGTATAATCTCAGTCATGTAAAAAGGTTGGGAGGACGGTATCTTTTCCCCCTTATTCCAACAACATTTTCCGCTGACAAAGGGACAACAATTCAACTACTGATGCTTATCAATTCCTGTATGAGGACAGGAAAATAAAAGTGACGCCTCTAGAAGCACTCCATTATCGCAATATAAAAATAAAACTCCACTATGAAAAAAAAGAGACAAAAATAAATAAAGGTACATTTTTTTTCATTTGGTAAAATATGTTCGCTTTACTCTAACACCATGATAGCTCAGCACATTTAGTAGCGCTGCAGTTGGTTATATTCGCCGCAAAATTTATGTGGATTTTATCTCCAGGTAAATGTTGTACGTTTTCATATCTGGTTTCATGTCTGGGGAAGACAATCTCTCCCACATTTTTTCTAAACTTTGATTTGGCTTAGGGTGATTGTTTGTTTGTTTGTCTTTTTTCTTATCTTATGTACTGACTAGGAAAATACTTTTTTTTTATAAATTGTTCATTCATTTATTGTGTCATACATCTCTTTACTTGAATTTGCTGATAGACGCTATATCTTTCACAGAGAAACTATATTTTTCATAGATAAGTTTTTCTTAATAATTAAATATTTTAACACACATACACACAAAACACACACACACACACACAAACATATACACCAACGGGATCTCTCACCGATCTGTGCGTGAAAAACTCTACGGAAACCACATCACATTTTTCACTATTCGTTTCCCTCTTTCTACTTTCAAGTGCGCGAAATTTGATCTCTTCCTTAATTCGCTTTCATACCAAAGATGTTTACCTGAAAATTTCACAACTTCATAATATGGTTGAAATTTTGTAGTGAACTTGACAGAGCAATTGACTGGATAATGTGTTAAAAAAGTAAGGTAAAAGATTTATAACGTTTATATACCTTTGCAAAACTATTACAAAACCTTATTAGTTTGCTGTAAGGGGATTTTTTTTTCAAATCTGCTGCATTGTAGAATAAATTCATTACAATCAGGCAATTTTTTTTCAGGACACGACAGAAATTTTCAGGGTTAAAAGGGCATTCTGGCATTGGCCATCTTTAACCGAATTTGCCTTGCAATAGCAATTTAATGTTTTTTTTTCTGCAATAGTTTTCAACTTCAAAGTAATTACTTCTATGCCCTATATATTAAATAAAATATAAAATGTATGGTAATATATCTCCAGCTAATTTCAGACTGAAAATACATTTTCAGAAATCTTAATTTCTCAATATTCCACGTTTTCAAGATAGTAAAAATGAAGCAATGATTTCACAGAGATTGCATTTTTGGAAATCGCGTTTTCTATTCTGTCAAAATTATCCTAACAAAACTCGTGCATTTGGATTCCTAAACCATTAGCCCATTTTCCCAATCCATATTAACCTTTCTAGACGCCTACACTTTACAGCAAATGGAGAATTGCTTTTCAAAGATAAAATAATTTTATTTTGTTTTAAACTCGTGACATTTTCTCAAAATCCGTAGTTTCTTTCAAACATAATTATGTTTATCTACCGTAGGAAAATATTTTTTACAAAGTGCGTCATTGACCTCTGAAATATTCTTTCTTCAATTAATATCATTCCCCTTCCAAATCAAAATATAATTTTACTTCGTCAAAAGGTAAGGACGATATTTTCTAAAATCATGAATATTTCCTCTGAAATTCGAATTATTAATCTGGGATGGAAAATATTCTTTCTCAAATCTAACACACCATTTTTCAGACCCAATTTTTTTTTTTATCCTTTACCAATGTAGATATAAACTTTTGTCTAACGAAGACTGACTGTTTCCAGGCAGAAGATTTTAGGTATGTAGCTGGCTTCTAAAACAAGTTATTAGCACAAGATAAATACTTTCCACACTATTAATTCTGTGACATTGCAGTTACAAGTGCCAATATTTTATTCGACATAATTATTCGCAAAGTTCGTTATTAACTCAATTTCTCTTTATCATGTCGACATTATCAGTTGACTCGTTCTCTCTGATAAGCTTCCAATGATAATGTTGTGTATTGCTGTTCCCTTCTTAACAGCTGTTTGCTGCTTGTTTTGTGTCAACCTGGACGAAGTCACTTGGCTTTACGAGTCAGTTAAATACCTGCCTTCCTGATAAGGACTGATTGCAAACTTAAGGGGGTTTGAGTACCTGGTTTTTATTATCCAATAAAGGCACCATGTAACGGGTCGTTTCTCTTCTCACGGACTTAACAGATAAGGATAGCAAGTTGCTGAAAAAGATTGCAAACTTAAGGGGGGTTTTGTCACGCCACTTCAGCAAATTGGAAAATTCTTGTAAGATTTACTGGATTTAGTAAAACAATGAACTGAAACATACAGGAAAAAATGTCAGTACTATCAGAAGACTACAATCGGCAAATTACTTCAAAATACAGGCTTTTTTGGCATCTCTCTCTCTCTCTCTCTCTCTCTCTCTCTCTCTCTCTCTCTCTCTCTCTCTCTCTCTCTCTCTCTCTCTCTCTCTCATCATCCTGGGCGAGTGTAAAAGCCATATACTAATACCCATTACTTTCTTTTTCATATAGGACTCAGGTAAAATTAAAGTTCAAAACAGTTGGGTTTGGTCCAGACCCCTTGTGACAAAAAAATAACGAGATGGGTTACCACAATGGTTGGTGGCTCGAGTTCAGGCACTTATTTTGCTATTTTACCTGAGGAGGTTATTTTTTTTATTTCTACATCGGTTTCTTTCGAAAACCTCACTTTCTGTGCCAAATAAATTGCCACCGTATTCACCTTAACCTATCGTATATTCAACAACTGATGAAAATTACCTCAAAATACAGGCTTTAGGCATCTCTCTCTCTCTCTCTCTCTCTCTCTCTCTCTCTCTCTCTCTCTCTCTCTCTCTCTCTCTCTCTCGCTAGGTAAAAGGGTTCCCGCCAACTTTTCCAGACGCAAACAATGGTTGTATTCACCTTAAGTATATTCAACAACTTTCACAAAAGAGGCAAACAATGAAAGTGAAACATAGCCACTATACAAGAAAACAATATACAAGAGGAACACGACAGTCTCACAGATATAGAAAAACAACAACACAAAAAGTCATACGAAACACAACTGTCATAAGAAAATAGAAACATTTCAAACATGGTCGTCTTACGGAAACAGAAAGGCGGCGAAACACGACCATCATATGGAAACAGAGACAGCAGAACATGAACTTCACCCAGAAACAGAAAAATAGCGAAAAACACACCGACATACGGAAACAGACAGACAATTCAACATGATTCTTACAGGGACATAAAACAAAACAGTTGCGTCCTTACGCTGGCTTACAAATGTCGTAGATAAAAATCCCTGGAACCTCACAATACTAGAGGCTCTAGGCATATGACTTAATTCAGTAATGTTCGTACGGATTTCCTAATGTTTCCCCCTACAAGTTACTTATGAAGAATTGTGACGAACGCATCCGTGTAATTTCTCAAACACAATTTGTTCCAGATGAACTGTTTTCGTAATTTTGTTGAGAAAGTGCATACCAAGTTTCGTGTAAAAATGTACCGAAAGTTTGTCATCAGAGAGAGAGAGAGAGAGAGAGAGAGAGAGAGAGAGAGAGAGAGAGAGAGAGAGAGAGAATACCTACAGACAAATATATAAATACAAAAGTAGAGTATCGTAATCATTAATATCGTTCTAATAATTTCTTACAATCACAAAACCCATAAAAGCTCAAGGAAAATGCTGAGTTCAGGCACCATAATAATAACAATAAATAATAATAATAATAATAATAATAATAATAATAATAATAATAATAATAATAATAATAATAATAATAATAGGTCGAAGAAGGAGACTGAAAAATGTCTCATTTTCGGCAATATCTTCTGGGCCCAATAAAAATCCATCTTTAAGTGACAGCTGCTCGGTATTCAGACATCGTTTGAATCTCAGAAAGTTTTAATTTTTTCAATCTTTTGATCGGTTGAAACCATCCTGATCACATAAGAAGGGAGAGGAGGCGAAGAGGAAGACTGGATGGATGAGAGGACGAAAAATGGAAGGGGGGGAGAGGAGAGTGGATTATGACGTCGAATTGAATCAACTGTATTTTCACTCTGGAGAATTGAAAGAGAAATGGAAAGCTTAGATTTATTAATGTGGATATAAAATGTTAGTACCAGCGTTTTCTGGGTTTTGCCGAATTTAACTTGAAAGATAAAAATATGTAGAAAAATACACTAAAAATGTCTACCTTAAAAATATAATTAAGAAAAAGGTTCCCTTACGCAGATATCACTAAATATAACATATTTTTATCTCTCCGAAAATTAATAAAATAAAACAAATGAAGACCAAGTCCATCATGCGCAAAGAAAAATACGAATTTTATTCAATATTACAAAACAAGACTAAAACTTAAAAAAAAAATAAAATAAAAAGAAAGCAAAGAGCAAGAGCGACAATAAAAAAAGATATATGTACAAAGAGAGAGAGAGAGACTCCCATAGACCCCATAGACTCAGAGGCTATGAAAATTCCCGTTTCCTCGCCAGAGAAACTTTTAAAGAAAAAAAAATACAGATTAGATTGAAAAAGTTTCTCCCTGCTGGAATATCCCCGAGCACAGGAGACGAGGTGGAATTCTAGGCTGCGACCATGTTTTCCGGAAGTGAGGTCGCGTGGCCACCTTGCCTCGAATTTGAAGAGCTTTGGACGAATCCCCCCGCCCCCACAACCTCTCTCTCTCTCTCTCTCTCTCTCTCTCTCTCTCTCTCTCTCTCTCTCTCTCTCTCTCACACACACACGCAAGCAAATATCTATCTATCTATCTATCTATCAACCTATCTGTCTATCTACTCCTGATCCTCTCTCCTCTCTCTCTCTCTCTCTCTCTCTCTCACACCCACACACACAAGCAAACATCTATCTATCTATCTCTGTCTATCTACTCCTGATCCTCTCTCTCTCTCTCTCTCTCTCTCTCTCTCTCTCTCACACACACACACACACACACACACACACACACAAGTTCTATCTATCTGTTGTATCTGTCTGTTAATCTACATTTAAGATGTTTCATTATTCTGTGTACGACAATTATTTTGGCAACGATGAAGCATCTATCTATCTATCTATCTATTCAAGTTATATGTGGCTATCACACAATTCTCTGTCTCTCTCTCTCAATCTCTCTCTCTCTCTCTCTCTCTCTCTCTCTCTCTCTCTCTCTCTCTCTCTCTCATATTCGTTGCATCTATTTGTAAGCTTTTTACTTTGACATTTGTTTAATATGGCAACTACTGTATTTTGGTAATGGTGAATTACTTGTCTATCAGTTAATCTATCTCTCCATTGGCAATGATGAATTATTATCTATATCTATCCATCTATCTATTCCTATTCGTGAGAGGTATCTCTTTGATCTTCTGGTAGCAAGAAGCCAGAATTTTAGTATCTCTCTCTCTCTCTCTCTCTCTCTCTCTCTCTCTCTCTCTCTCTCTCTCTCTCTCTCTCTCTCTCTCTCTCTCTCTCTCTCTCGAACAATCAATCTGCGTAGAGGATAAAAGGAATTATTTAGATTTAATCAACTGTTTCTCTTTGTGTACGCCAGAGCAGAAAACATAACGGTACAGATACTGTGTAAATATATATATACAAAAATTAAAACACATATGAAAAAATAAAACTCGGACGGGAACCAACATAACCCAATTAAGTTCGTTCTATTATTTATTAACTTATTCAGATTGGCTTTGGATCTGCAGTGCTTACTACATCCAACTCGATAAATAAAATGACGGCTTTTCTCTTCCCGAGAAACGAACATTTTAAAAAAGACACAATTCACATTCACTCAGCGGAAATAAACAATCACAAGGACTGGATTGATTGACTGATTTAGTGACTGTTTCTTCTTCTTCGCATAACTGATCCAGAATTCTTTCCGACATCTTTTGGTATTCCTTATTTTCACTCCCTTTTCTTTTTTTCTTTTCTATCTCTTATTCAAGCATGAAGATTTTCTTGGTGCTCTCTCTCTCTCTCTCTCTCTCTCTCTCTCTCTCTCTCTCTCTCTCTCTCTCTCTCTCTCTCTCTCTGTATATATATATATATATATTATATATATATTATATATATATATATATATATATATATATATATATATATATATATATATATATATATATATATATTAGCTATAACAGTAATTCCTATATGACCTTTGCCCTTTATGTGTGACCTTGACTTTGACTTCACTCTGCCCAACTGCTTCAGTGGTGATTTTTCATGCTAAATATGAAGTCTTTGACCGTAGTGAACGGAAGGATATATCGTGGGCAGGGCAGATGGTCAAAAAGGTCAGTACTAAATGCCCTGACGGTCAACGGGGAAGGGGGGGATGAAAGCTTTCAACCCCAAAAAGTTTGAAGAATTTTTTGTTCTTTATTTATTTATTTATTTAATTATTATTATTATTATTATTATTATTATTATTATTATTATTATTATTGTTATTATTATTGCTTCAGAACTCGACAGGAAAAGAATATAGAGATTGCAGAATAATCGGCTTTGACCTAAAAAAAAATTCCAGTAGCGGAAATAAAATGTTCTGTGATCATTCGAGTTTTTTTTCTTACATGCGTCTTTTTTCCATCTTATGGAATGTGTCCCATCGGTCTATTAGATAAAAAAAACATTCTCCCCTCCGACACATTAAAGCTTCCTTATCTATGCTCATCTTGTGAAAAACATGACTCTAGGACAATGGGATCTCATAAGAGGAATAAAAAAATTATATACCAATACTGAAGTTGCAGAATCCTTAGCCATCAGGTGAAAAAAAAAACATTCCCATCTGACTTCGATCTTCAAAACGCCTATAATCCTCCTCCTTTCAAGAGGCGAATCTATCCTTCCCCCTCACTTACTTATTTCCTTACTGACCTTCACATAAAACAAGACAAAGAAAAAAAAAACTCTGGATTCGAACTTTCAGATTCCTATAATCTTCCAACTTTTAAGAGGCGAATCTATCGTCCTCATTACTTATTTCCTTACTGACCTTCACAAAAAACTCATCAGAACTCCTATACTCAGCCAACCTTTAAGCGGGGAATTTACGATCCTTCTTACTTACTTATTTCCTTACTGACCTTCACATGAGATTAAAAAAAAAAACCTGAATTCCATCTTCAAAGCTTCTATAATCTTCATTTCAATCATTCTATCCCTCAATACTTACCTATTTCCTTGCTGACCCTCACATAT
>NC_089755.1:36012620-36017620 GCF_040412425.1 Macrobrachium rosenbergii
TTTCGGGATATTTTTACCTTATTTAATGGTCCGTCAGGGGTGCTTAAACTCTCCCCCCGCCCCCCCTCCAGTGCTGCTTGGTAATAGCAAATTCATGGAAGAGAGCGATTAGGGTGGCAGTCTCTATCTGGGGAATTTTTTACGGAGAATCACCGTTCTCGTGGCGTGATTTTTTTTTTTTTTACCTTTTTTTGTTTTTTCCTCTTTTTTTCTTTTTTTTTTTTTTTGCATCCGGATATGCCACAAAGGATTGCAGCGCTCGTGAAAAAGGCGAGTTTATTACTGAAGGGAAATCGGGCCAATATAATGCAAATTTATGTAACTGTATTTACGATTTTATTTCTTGATACAATGTGAAAGCTTTTATACTGATCAATTTCGCAGATAATTATTTAAATGAACTTACAAAACTTACATGCGCATATACGTCTCTGTGTAACTGCTTCTCTCCATGCTTGCAGAAGCACGTAGATACGTAATCATAAACTTACGTATTTACTTTCGCTGTATACGAAAACAAGCAAACAAACAGACACATAACCAGCTTTGTTTACTTCGATGTGAGTTCCTGCCTGCATGACTCGTCGAGCATAAAACGACTGATAAAATCGCGGAACAAAATGCAATAAAATCGCCAGAAGTAAGCGAACAAAAGCTGATCGCTAATGAAAGGAACAAAGGAAGTCTGGAAGAAAATTGAATGAATACAAAATTGATAATATAAAGGCGATGGGGAGAGAGAGAGAGAGAGAGAGAGAGAGAGAGAGAGAGAGCAAAGACAAAGGAGGTGTGAATTTCAGACGGAGGCAAAACCGTAAAACCAGGCACGATAAAAAGAAAGAGAGGAAGAAAGAATAGAGATAATAATTGAGTGACACTGAACAAAATAATACAGGCGTGGGAATAAGGTGCGAATGAATTATCGAATAAGACAAGGGCGTAATGATGAATAAAATAATAAAAATAAGCAATGAATAAAGCTACTCTAGACTGAAACGAAAACAAAATATCAGTAAGTTCATAATGAAGAAAAACGTGTCAACAGGAGCGTCCGGAGAGCGCAAACCTCCGACAAGGCTGAGCACTCCACGTCCCAACCGAAAAAGGTCCTTCTTTGAAGTTACATTTTGCCGGTGACGAAACCCACCTGTGGCAAAATTTTCATAAGACTCCACTATTAAATGTTGGAGTAATTCTGTTAATAAAAAAGAAAGAAAACCCGTCGGATAATGATTAAAAATAATAATAAAGGCAAGTAAAAAATCGTATAATTCTATATGAAACTTTCAGCCGCCGCCCATGAAACTCAGCCACGGTCCGGTGGTGGCCTGTGTTGTTGGTACCTATGGCAGTGCCAGAAACAACGATTATGGCTAAAGTGAGGCTGAGGGCTGCAATTTCCTATGTTTGATGATTGGAGGGTGGATGATCAACATACCAATTTGCAGCCCTCTAGCCTCAGCAGTTTTTAAGATCTCAGGGCAGAGAGAACCAGTGCGGACAGAATAAAGTGCGGACGGACAGACAAAGCCAGCACAATAGTTTTCTTTTCAGGAAACTAAAAGCAAGAAAATCTATCGGATAATTATTAAAAATAACAAAGACAAGTAAAAAATCGAGTTTTCAGTACAGCCGCGGCCTATGAAACTCACCACGGTCCGGTGGTGGCCTGTGTTGTTGGTACCTACAGCGTTGCCAGAAGTACGATTATGGCTAAAATTAACCTTAAGTAAAATAAAAATTACCGAGGCTACAGGGCTGCAATTTGCTATGTTTGATGATTGGAGAGCGGATGGTCAACATACCAATGTGCAGCCCTCTAGCCTCAGTAGTTTTTAAGATAAGAGAGCGGACAGAAAAAGTGCGGACAGCAAAAAGTGCGGACGGACAGAAAAAGCCGTCACAATAGTTTTCTTTTACAGAAAACTAAACAAACGATACGTAACTAAAAGTACAAATGAAAGAATGCGGACAATAAGTATTTCAAAAGTCTGCAAACCAGCATCAATATAATACGGACACACTTACTCATAGCATCTCGCCCAACTACGCGATACGCAGGTGTACAAGCCAAATACCTGGGCCTCTTAATTAAAAAATATACGCCATAAATGTCCTTTTGGATTATTTAACAAGAATAATTTCCAAAAGTGTAGTTTGAGCTTAAGAAGTCAACCCCAACGTTTCTCACGGTTCTATTTTTATTTCCCAAACTTCCATATTTATTTATTTTCTTTTATTTATTTATTTATTTTTTGCCTTCCACACCTCTCAGTTATTTTCATTAAAAGGTCTTTCCGGATGCAAGAATGGTATGAGATCTGTTATGCATATTTTCAAGGATCATTTTTTGCACCTTACTCATTCGTTTTTCCGCAAAGAATTTCGAGATGAGATGCCGGGTTGGGAAATGATTGCGAGGGACTGCCTTCTGGAATGAGATGTGAAGGTTCTGAGATCTGTTTTAGAGGTTGTCATGGATTCATATATTTGTGGGTATGTATGTGTGTGCGTGTGTATGTATGTGCAGTATGTATACATATGTATATATACATATATATATATATACATATGAATATATATATATATATATATATATATATATATATATATATATATATAATACTATATATATATATATATATATATATATATATATATATATATATATATATATATATATATATAATGTGTATACATTTGTCTTTCTTTTTGCGTTATTGTTGGCATTGTTTTTTATCATCTATTTTTTCGCTTCTCATCCTTTCATTATTATTATTATTATTATTATTATTATTATTATTATTATTATTATTATTATTATTATTCTAAGGGCTGCCTTGAATATGCCATTCATTCATGACAGACTTAATTTAAGAAAGAAGTATGAAGCCAATAACGATTCCTAAGCATTTATGAACCAGCGGAACAGAATGTCCAATCTACACAGATCTACATAAATACGTTCTTTCTTCTACAAAGCAATCATATCGTACGTGTACGATAGCCGTAGAATAACAGACGAATTATGCATTTTCTCTCTCTCTCTCTCTCTCTCTCTCTCTCTCTCAAGCTGCATATGAAGATTTTGCCATTCCGCCAACAGATGGCTCTGCCCACTGGTCGCTAAGGAAAACATGAATTATTAATCGGGTCTTTGCTTCTGACAAACAAGGTATTAAACCACCAAGCTACAGAGTTCTATTCTCATTATGATAATATCAATGATTCAATATCATATTAGATTACTTTCTTTGTTTATATCTATCTGTCAGTTATTGGCTTTTAATCATGTCATTTTAAAATTAAGGGGGAATATATTTTGAAGCATTTCTAAGAATTAGAAAGGGGAGAATACATTTTAAAGAATTTCTAAGAAGAAGAAGAAGAAGAAGAAGAAGAAGAAGACCAGTGAAATGCTTTTACAAAATCTTCTATTCAAGTCTCCTCTGATACTGTATTCAGAAATATCCAACATCAGTCATCACTTGGCTCTTTCAGAAAACCCCACGGTTTTGCCGTTCCTGATAGACTGTACATCGACAGATATAAGAGATACGAAATGAATATTATTACTCATAAAAAATGCCATCGACTCAAACAACGACAATGGGGTCTGTCGTTCCAATAAAAATGTCGTTCAAAAGAGAGCCGCGGACGAAAATAATTAATGGGTTCGAGAAAGACATTCACGGGCCTCAGAGAGATGAATCTCCGATTTCAAACCCGGGAATGAAAACGTCGCTGAATGGCGAATGAATGAACAAAAGAATGGACAAAAATAAAACTCGTGCCCATAACTGTGATCTAACGGCGGCAATAAACGACAAGTAAAAATGATTATGAAATTCGGCATAATGACACAAAACAGTTAATTGCCTTTGCATAAAAAGAAGAAGAAAAAAGGGGGTTCAGCCACCGCTCCGTCAGTTATGTGACAGCGGCGCCGCCCGCGCCATCTATCGACGATCTCTGCAATTACCCCTTTAATGGGAACTCGTAAAAAAGAAATGTCGTATACACGTAATGGTTTTTATGAGCGACCGGAGCAGAAATTAACTTCCAGACTGGAATTAACATTAAGAGCACTTCACCGCAACGAATTAGCACTTGGGGGAACACTCGTTTTGTCAACTTTACTTTTTTTTCACTGGTTTCCTTTTTTTTTCTTTTTTTTTCTTTTTTTTATCCTCCTCTTTCTCTGTGAATGCTCTCACTTAATTAGTGCACAAAAGTTAATCTGACTAATTTCCCTGAAAGGGCAATTAAGATCACTGAGTCTTTTTGATGTTTCCTTTTCGTATTGCCTCATGGAACTCTGATGAAAGATATTACCTCACGTAAAAGTGTGATATTTTTTTTTTTCCCCGTTTTGGGAATATTTCTTTTATTTTGTGTTTTTCAGTGAGAAGTAATAATAATAATAATAATAATAATAATAATAATAATAATAATAATAATAATAATAATAATAATGTCTGGATGACAATGCGTTTAATGTCTATCTATCTATCTATCTATCTATCTATCTATCCATCTATATATATGTACACTTACACATATAGTATATAATATATATATATATATATATATATATATATATATATATATATATATATATATATATATATATATATATATATATATATATATATGTATACATATACATATATATATATATATATATATATATATATATATATATATATATATTTTGTTTTATTATATACATATAAATATAATTTTATAAATTTGATTACATAAATGATATTTGCTGAACATCACTTACTATATGGTAAACATGCCTAAAACCCAAAGACTCGAAGGTAAAAATCAAATTTACAAGCCCAAACTAAAATTAGGTTTAAACTGAATCCGCCAACATTTAACGAGTGTTCCCGTCATTTTCCAACATGCTGAAAATCTATTAAAACCTGAAAACTGCCTACTAAGGATCCCATATGTTCCCCACTGCCAGATTTCAAAGACCTCGACCGCAG
>NC_089755.1:36022620-36035120 GCF_040412425.1 Macrobrachium rosenbergii
AAGACCCGCAAGATTAAAGCTAGCCAACGTTGTGCAGTGCCGCGTCGAGTAGGCAGGCCTTCTTGTTGGTATTTATTCCAGTTGTTCGGAGTTTGTTTCTTTCCCTGTGGCTGCTTTTGCTGAATTCAGGATACAGTTGTGCTTCGCAGTAAACTGAAGAGGCAGTAAACTACCCTCAGTCAGTGTGAAATAAGTTTGTGGCCTGTGTATGCATGTGTATCTGTATGTATGGAAAGAATCGAGGAAGGAAATGAAGGTCAGGAGCAGGAAGGTGAGGAGGAGGAGGAGGAGGAGGAGGAGGAGGAGGAGGAGGAGGAAGTGGAAGGGGAAGGCAGTAAACTACCCTCAGTCAGTGCGAAATAAGTTTGTGGCCTGTGTATGCATGTATATCTGTATGTATGGAAAGAATCGAGGAAGGAAATGAAGGTCAGGACCAGGAAGGGGAGGAGGAGGAGGAGGAGGAGGAGGAGGAGGAGGAGGAGGAGAAGGAGGAGGAAGAGGAGGGAGGAGGAGGAGGAGGAGAGAAGGATATGTCCCTTCATGAATCTGTTCCTAATTACCCATTATTTGGCCAACCCTTGCAGTGGAAGCAGCCGAGAGAGGGTCATGACTTAGAAAATGTAATTACTGCTGACGTTAACTGCATTCCCTCCTCCTCCTCCTCCTCCTCCTCCTCCTCCATCTCTTCTTCCCCCTCCTCTTTCCCCCTCCCTTCAGCTCCCTTCTTTCTCCCCTTCCCTTCCCCCTCTTTTCCCTCCCTAAAAACCCTTTTATTCTGTCCCTCCCAACACCTTCCATCTATAAGACCCCCTCCCTTATATCCCTCCTATCCCCATGGTCCCTCCCCTCCCCTTCACCTTCATCCCCTCATCCCTCCCAAGTCTGCGGTTTCGTACTTTCTTTTACCCCTTATCCCTCCTCCTAGTCTCTTCCCTTTCTTCTTCCATCCTCCAAGAATTCTTTGGTTTCATCGGTAACCTTTGCGCAATATTGATCTTCCTCTTCAAACATTTAATTTAACCCAGTTGTAAGAACCGATAAGGGAAATGTGGGAGTTTCCAATCGACAGAGTTGTTTTATTGTTTATTTTTTTATCTGATATTTTGTTAATTCTTTAAGATTTGTTGTGCCTAAATCAGTGGTGTGACATCATCGGGAAACAATTAATGAGAGTTCAAATTTCACTGACTGTCTGTCTTTATATTTTGATTGAACAGAATGAAATGAAACACAATCAAGCTACATGTTTCAGAGGATTTATTAAAAAAAATAGAACGTTATAAGGTTAATCTAGGGTATACGGAAAGGGTTAACCTCTTCTCAGCTTAATCCCTAATCGGGGTTGCTGTTTTTAATAAGCATTTTCCAGGTGTTTCTAACACTCACTGTACGTCTCATTTAATAATTGTTTTTGGCAGATGGTTTACGAACGGATGCCCTTTGCAACACAACCCTCCCTATTTATCAGGGCTTGTGAAAGATGAAAAGGATAATCACTGGTAACAAATACAATGCTAAACCTTAAACAAAAAAGTCAGCATGGTCAAGTTTGACCTTTCCGATTCCAATCCTCCCCATTTATCCCGGCTTTGAAAAGATAAAAAGGATAATCATTGATAACAATAAGCAATGCTAAACCATTAATAACAAAGTTAGCAAAGGGAAAGTTTAACAGTATAACTGGATAATATCAAGAACTTAACTAATACGGTAACAACGATATTCATCAGCGTAATATAAAATAAACGGATGTGCTTATGACGATTACGAATGTAATTGACACATTGTTCCTCTAAAACTTTAACAAATAAATTATCTTTCGCTAAACAGACTCGAGCAGTAGATCAGCCAAGAGAACAACGAGCAAATTTAGTGCAAAGTAATTCTAGTCTATTTAGGAGTAGATTTTGCCCTATAAATTCAAGGGGGCATAATTTAGACGTCGGTTGGAATTTAGTGCCTCGGATTAAGCATCTAAAGCGCTTTCAGGTTAATGCAAAGCAGATCTCCGTTTTCGTTTTTTTAAATTAATGCATAGTTTCGCTAAGAGATTTAGTTTTCGTTATCGTCAATCTTTATATAATCTTTTAAATCTTTACCTGCACACGAATTTTGAAGTGAACGATTTGTGTTTGATATACTTGGAGAGAGAGAGAGAGAGAGAGAGAGAGAGAGAGAGAGAGAGAGAGAGAGAGAGAGAGGTGATCACTGACCTAACCTCAGGATACCAGAAGCACCAATGCATACACTGAGACGGACAAAGGAAAAGAGAAACGCTGGCCCACGGAGTTTTCCTCCAAAACTTTTCGACATTCAAATGAACCTTTTATTGGTTCTCATTTACCTCAAACACGTCCACCAGTGTTTACTCGTTCACGCTGGTCCCACGCCTATTGGGGGTTGAATTTTGGGTAACGGCCCCCATTAAAATGAAATAAATAAGTAGTTAATCGAGTTTTATATAGGATATGGGGGTTTCTCATGCGAGAGGCAGTGGCTTAAAAAGGCTCGAAATCACATTTGTGAAACTACAAATTCATGAATTTTAGGTAACGGCCCCAACTAGAAGGAAACAAATAAATAGTTAATTGAATTTCAAACAGAATTTGGGGGTTTCTCATGCAAGATGCAATGGGATTCAATAAGGCCCGAAAGCAATACTTGTGAAAATACAAAGCAATATCATAACTTGGGTTAATTTACAATTCATTTTTGTTATTCATAAAAAATTGCATAAAAATTTTGTTGCCCACTACGAGTTGAATTTTGGGTAACGGCCCCCGCTAAACGTGAATAAATATACAGTCAAGTGAATTTCAAACAGAATTTGAATTGTCTTTAAGTAAGTGGCAATGGGTGCCAGTATGACCCGGAAGCCATACTTGTGAAAATACAAAGCATGATCATGATTTATGTTAATTTACAATTCTATTTTATCATTCGTCAACGTTTGCACAAAATTTTGCTTCCTAGAAACCTTGTTGTATTATATATATATATATATATATATATATATATATATATATATATATATATATATATATATATATATATATATATGTATATATGTATATGTATATGTATATGTATATATATATATATATATATATTTTTTTTTATATATCCAAAACTCCACTTTTTGAGTGGATGATATTCAGAGCCCTAACATTTTCACGCTCTCTTAATAGAGTTTAGACTGTCGAATATATTTCTGTTTTCGCTTCTGAAATAAATGTTAACCCAAATTGAGTTTGCAAAAAATTCTTTGTAGATTCAGGCTCATTTCAGTGTGATGAAATGATCATTGACATCATTTTAATTCTGGCATTTTAACTCGGGCATAATTACAGGACATGAGTGGTTCATAAAATTTCTTTTGAAAGAATTATGATAATCAGAGAATATATTATGAATTATTTTTTCCAATGCAGAATAGAGTTTGCCTGACAGCTATGAATTTATACATATATACATATTTCACATGACTGTGGTTACGCAATACAAGGGAGGTAAAAGATTATTATTGTTCGAATGTTCATAAAATATCACAATCCCATTACGCATACACATATACGTAATTTACTAACAACACAATATATATATTGGTGTATATATACACATACGTAATATACAATAAATACACAGACGCCGATGAACTGAAACCAACGAAAACTCGAATCTCCCGAGCTGTAAAGCCCAACGAAAGTGAATATAAAACAGACGACTAAACCGAACTCCAATTATAAAACTCTCCTACTTATCAATCTCTGTCAATGACAGTCCAATCAATTACGTCTTTTATAAAAGTATTCCACAAAATGAGATTCCAATACTTACTCCCTTTTCAAGGGCGCAAGTAATCATGGATCAACGGGTTCCTAATGTAAAGAATAGTCTCGATCATTCTTGAGAAAAATTTTGGGTAAATCGGTTTTGGAAAAGGGTACGCTCCTCCTTCCCTTGTTTTCCCAAGGCTGTTAAAGATTTCTGTTTATTAAGGGGCAGACTGAACGATTCAGTTTTTCATTTTACCTCCTTTTTTTGTTGTTCTCTTACGGAATCAACATGGTGGAAAAATATTCGTCCTGAAATTACACGATGTCAACAAAATTTACAGTTTCTTAACTAAAATAGCAACGAGAAAAAATGAACCAAGTACAAAGAACAATAGAATTAGGAAAATTCAATTGGCAATAAATAAGAAAAATCACAACAAAGAACTTTGACTAAAGAAAATTTGTTAATTGATAGATATCATTTCTCAAGAAATTTAATTTGGCTTACTTTCATTTAAGATTTTTATAATAGAATTGGGCGTCCATATATCTTTCTTTCCTATAATCCGACACTTGGGAGTTTTCAATTGTTAACTAAAAGTTTGAAGAGAAAACTTTCGGCAGTCAAATATACAATATTCAAAATTATTCAAGTTTACGAATACGTTTGAAGCCAATTGCTTTTTGTGAGATGATTCTTATTCCTGAAATAAGTGGTTTATACCAAGGGAAGTGTTGCTTTGAGAAGGAAAACCTAATATTCAAGGCTCAGTCAATTAATATTGACATTATGTCTTGATTACTTATTAGAAAGATTTACAGTTCTAATTAAAAGGAATTTGGAAGGCAGACTTCACTCCCATTTGCAGATGATGATTTTCATATGAAAACTATGGCAAGGAATCATGCACAACGTAGGCCAACACATTAAAACACACACACACACATGTATATATATATATATATATATATATATATATATATATATATATATATATATATATATATATATATACATCTTATACAGTATATATATAGATATATATATATATATATATATATATATATATATATATATATATATATATATATGTGTGTGTGTGTGTGTGTGCGTGTGTGTACAATGTACGTATACGTTTGTGTATGTGTTTCAGAGACAGAGAAAGGGCGGGATGCAAATGTAATATTGCATAAAAGGTAAAATATAAAATTCCAACTTTCGTTGGGCGTTTCCTCACTGAATTACGAGTGATTAAAAGATGCACCATTATTGCAATAACACGAATTTTTATAATAAATATTTTATTTGGATTACTGTTTTCACACTGGGAAACATATTTCCATATTCAAGAACATGAAAAATCCTCTTACTTACGAAAATAATTTCAGAGAAATGTCTGAATATGTAAACATTTTTTATACTTTTGAAAGATTTTTTTTCATTTCATAGGCAAAAAAAAACCAAACGCCCTCCAAGGCTACTAAGAATTTGCACGGACGAATATATCTTATTTTCCAAAAAAGAAAATGCAAAACTGAAATAGAAAAAAAATGGGAATAAAAAAACCATCCTAGCAGATAAAAAAAACCCACATATTCCTGAGTCTCTCATTCATCCCATTTTAAATCTGAGAGAAAAAAGAAAGAGAGAGAGAGAGAGAACCCACATATTCCCGAGTCCCTCATTCATTTAATTTTAAATCTGAGAGAGAGAGAGAGAGAGAGAGAGAGAGAGAGAGAGAGAGAGAGAGAGAGAGAGAGAGAGATGAAAATTCTAAAATTTCGCTCTCATCATAAGAGATTCTTTCAATGGACTGCATACGTAAGCGAACATCCTCCTGGCGAGTAAACAAAGTTCCTTTCAATTTATTGTTGAAAATCGTTGCACGACCAGTTTTCATTAGGAAAAGTAATGGGATGAATGTTGTCCTGGAGACGCAACTTTTACCAGTTTATAAATTTGATTTCTGCTTATATTTTTGCCCAGTGATGCTAATGTACATAAACGCATATTGATGAATTATGCCTGTTAAAATGCACGCAATTCATAAATAGTCGCATTCATTTATGAACAGATGATACAAGGTGGGTATGAAAATTGTCACTTTTTTAAATGTTATTGTTTTCCTCCATTACTGAGGTAAAAAAAAAACAAAAAAGGGTAAAATAGGTCAATGAATAGACTTTTTTGTACTTGCCCATTAAAATCTTTAGATGGCTCGGCTTGGTGACAGTTCTCTTTTCTCTCTCTCTCTCTCTCTTTCTTCTTCTCTCTCTCTCTCTTCTCTCTCTCTTTCTCTCTCTCTCTCTCTTTACATATATATATATATATATATATATATATATATATATATATATATATATATATATATATATATATATATATATATATATATATATATATATGTATATATATATATATATATATATATATATATATATATATACATATATATATATATATATATATATATACATATATATATATATATATATATATATATATATATATATATATATATATATATTGTGTGTGCGCGTTCCCCGATTTCTAGGATCGTCTGTCATGCGTTAAGCTGATCTATCTCCTCCCTCGTCGTTAGGCTCCACCTACTTTAACTTTTCTGAGCTTAGTTAGGCTATTATGTTTTACTATTACTGACCTCACGACCGGAATAAAACAAGAATAGTCAGTCTATTTAAAATCTATTAAATGAAATCTTTAAATACTAGTGCAGTTAAAACCTACAAATTTAAACTTTAAAAACCCACTGCCAACTCCTGAAAATACAAAATTACATTTCTTGACTTCAGAATGATTCGAGTTTGAATCTCAGCAGATTATTTGAAATTCGTTTCATAGAATTTATAATACTTATTCGGTTAAAATCCACGGGAGAAAATGTTTAAACCTCAAAACTCTTTTGAAAATGTCTGAAACTACACAATTACACGTCTTAACTTAAGAATCATTCAGCGTTTATCGTCCACTTCAGGTGATTCAGTAACTCCATTCCCTTATCTGCTTGCAAGTCAAGGTCAAGGTCAAGGTCGATGATGAGATCCAAGTTAGATAATCACACATACGACGGGTCTTTTAAAACGCATAAACTCCTCTTAATGAAGCCATTTCCCTACCCAATGAGCCTCGTGGCTTTTAGGAGATGCCTCGCCTACATATGGCGATTAGCCATAAAATATAGATATGTCTATTTTTCCTTTTACAGTTATTGTCGTTAGAATCACTGAACGTAAAGAGAACACACCATAAGAGATAGTTACGATCCCCCTTCGGGTCGTGAAATGGGATTGAAACCCATAAATGGCAGCTGTATGGAATGTGCCTGATATTCGCCTGATAATAAAAATAAACAGCGTTGTTATTCCCGGTGATTTCGACCTTTCATCAACAGAACCTCCCTGATCTGTTATTGCTGTTAATTTCGGGCTTTCTGCGGGAATTGCCGCGTGGCGAGAGCGCTCCGTCAAAATAAACGGAGCCGACATGTTGTCGCGTCTCGTCGAACCCTGACTTATCGCGGTGTTTTGGAGGTCGCCAGAGAGGCGTTATGGGAAAAGGGTGTGGAATATAATATCCGTCTTCGTTATTTGAACATAAGGAGGAGTTACCAAGGCATGAAGAAGAACGAAATAAAGAGAGGTAAATGAACTTGGATTGTTGTGTTGTCTTAATATTTTTTACTTTTCGAATATGAAGAGATTATGTCTAAAGATTAATAAAATAGAGTAACAGATAAAATCAGTTATGAAATTATCCTTACCGGACCTGCATAATGACATGATGGTTGAATCTGGTGTGTTATTGAATTCACAATCCAAACAAATTAAGGAGAATGGTTTTTAAATATATTATTATTATATTATATTACAGTAGATGAAACCTACTCACATGAAACAAGCCCACAGGGGCCACTGACCCGAAATTCAAGCTTCCAAAGAATGTTGGTTTCAAACTCCCACCGCATACCCCACACTGCAGCAGTAACTGATCATGATTGAGAGCCAGTGATTTTTCATTGCTCCGGGGGAGAAGCGAACCCACGACATCTGAGAGGCATACCACGACGCTAACCACTATACCAGCAGTGCGCTTCTTAAACATGTAAATCCAGTGGACAGAATTTTGTAAGTGAATAATAATGAACAGAAAAGTGTGTGTGGTAACTGAATAGTAAGACCACAACAAGAATGACTAAAATAATAATTCACATATGATTAAAACTAAAAAATAACAAACGCAAGTTATTCTATGTAAAAATTAGCTGAAATGTAAAAAAAATGCAAGCATTATTGTACAGAAAAAGATTTGAAATGTAAACAACGCAAGTTTTTTCATAAGGAAAAACTTTGAATATAGAGAACACACGTCATTTTGTTTGGAAAAAAATTCAGTGTAAACAACGTAAACAACTCACGTCATATTTTATGAAAAATTGAAAAATTCAGTGTAAACAAAGCAAGTCAGCTCTGTACTGAAAAATTAAATGTAAACAGTGCAAGTAATTTTTCAATGGAACAAGTACATGTAAAAACGCAAGTGATTTTTATTGGAAAAATCAAATGTAAACAATGCAAGTAATTTTTCATTGGAACAAGTCAGTGTAAACAACGCGAGTAATTTTTAATGGAAAAATCAAATGTAAACAGTGCAAGTAATTTTTCAGTGGAACAAGTCAATGTCAACAACGCAAGTAATTTTTAATGGAAAAATCAAATGTAAACAATGCAAGTAATTTTTCAATGGAACAAGTCATTGTAAACAACGCACGTAATTTTTAATGGAAAAAATCAAATGTAAACAACGCAAGTCACTTTTGAATGGAAAAATTAAATGTAAACAACGCACATAAATTTTTATTGAAAAATTAACTGTGCACAAAGCCGATTTTTTCTACTGAAAAATTCAATGTAAACAATGTAAGTAATTTTCATATTGAAAACTCATATATAAACAACGTAAGTCATTTTTGCATAGAAACATTAAATGTAAACAACGCAAGTTATTTTTGCATGAAAAAAAATAAATGAAAACAATGAAATCAAGAGACAGACAGACAGAAAGAAATTTACAAAGAAGCAGTGAATGAAAACGAGAGAGAGAGAGAGAGAGAGAGAGAGAGAGAGAGAGAGAGAGAGAGAGAGAGAGAGAGAGAGAGAGAAAAAATACTTAAAAATACTATGTTGACACGGGCTAATAAATCAAATATTCAGTCTCAAATTGGCTCAAGGGATAACAGAATTCAATTCCGCCGATTGCCATTCAAATCTACCGAAGCATTGAGAACAAAAAATCATATATAAAAAAGAATTTCATTTATCGTCAAGACCAGACTGAAGAACCTGAATGAATGAGAGAGAGAGAGAGAGAGAGAGAGGAATTTTTATAAACAAACAGTGAATGACGATAAAAGAGAGAGAGAGAGAGAAGAATTTTGCAAACAAAATTGAATGTGAATGAAATAAGAGAGAGAGAGAGAGAGAGAGAGAGAGAGAGAGAGAGAGAGAGAGAGAGAGAGAAGAAGAAGAATTTTTGCAAACAAACACTGAATGACAATAAAAGAGAGAGAGAGAGAGAGAGAGAGAGAGAGAGAGAGAGAGAGAGAGAGAGAGAGAGAGAGAGAGAGAGAGAGAAGAATTTTTGCAAACAAACAGTGAATGACAATAAAAAAAAAAAAAAGAGAGAGAGAGAGAGAGAGAGAGAGAGAGAGAGAGAGAGAGAGAGAGAGAGAGAGAGAGAGAGAGAAGAATTTTTGCAAACACAGTGAATGACAATGAGAGAGAGAGAGAGAGAGAGAGAGAGAGAGAGAGAGAGAGAGAGAGATGAGAGAAGTTTTACTAACAAAAAGTGAATTGAAACGAGAGAGAGAGAGAGAGAGAGAGAGAAACAAGAGAGAGAGAGAGAGAGAGAGAGAGAGAGAGAGAGAGACCCCCTGTGATTTGGATGCTGGCTTAGCAACAGTCCTGCTGGTCCAACAGTGAACAATGAAGCGGCTGCGAAATCATGGAACAGCTCACATGGACTCACATACTGATTGAGTCAAGTGGAATGGTCGACTATTTGATTGTCACGGTGCAGTGTTGCAGGGCACCGTCCCTCATATGAACTAGATTTACGGGGGGGCCGCGGGGTTCGATGGCCCAAGCCAGGGTTTTTCTTCAAGTAGCTGTTTGCCTTGGAATGCCTGATCACAATCGAATGCTTCTGTCATTTTTTTATAGGTGTGTTTTTTCTGAATTTTTCGTTTTTTTATGGGGTGGGGCAGCTGTCCCTCAGTCCCTTACCCATTGTTTTCTTCAGCTGTCAAAATCTTCTGAATCTTTTCGAATCATTATTCTCGTCAGCTGTCAAAGTCTTTGAAATCTTAAAGTCATTATTTTATTGAGCTGTCAAAGTCTTTGAAATCTTAAAGTCGGTATTTTATGTAGATGTCAAAGTCTTTGACATTTTAAAGGTATTATTCTCTTTAGCTGCCAAAGTCTTTGAAATCTTAGAGTCATTATTTTCTTTAGCTGTCAAAGTCTTTGAAATCTTCATGTCATTATGTTCTTAAGCCGTCAAAGACTGTGACATCTTAAAGTCATTATTCTCTTTAGCTGTCAAAGTCTTTGAAATCTTAGTCATTATTTTCTGTAGCTGCCAAAGTCTTTGAAATCTTAAAGTCATTATTATCTTTAGCTGTCAGCGTTTGAAATCTTGAAGTCATTATTCTCTTCAGCTGTCAGATCTTTGAAATCTGAAAGTCATTGTTTTCTATAGCTGTCAAAGTGTTCGTAATCTTAAAGTCGTTACTTTTTTAGCTGTCAAAGCCTTCGAAATCTTTAAGTCATTGCTTTCTTTCGTTGACACATCATTTAATTTTCAGTCATTTTTTCTTTTAATGACAGATTATTCTCAATATTTAAGTCTGTTTTCTTTACCTGCAAAATTTTTCTGAATCTTCGGTTTTTCAGCAGTTTCTTTTACTCTTTTTGGTGAGTTATGGAATTTTTCAGTTAGAAATATCTTTGTTTCAGTTGCCTAAAAATTATTTAGTGAGCTATGAAATTTTTCAGTTGGAAATATGTTTGTTTTAGTTGCCCAGAAATTATTTAGTGAGCTATGAAATTTTTCAGTTGCAAATATTTTTGTTTCAGTTGCCCATAAATTATTTGTGAGCTATAAATTTTTTTTGTCGCAAATATCTTTGTTTCAGTTGCCCAGAAATTATTTGTGAGCTATGAAATATTTTTCAGTTGCAAACATTTTTGTTTCAGTTGCTCAGAAATTATTTGGTGAGCTATGAAATATTCAAGTTGCAAATAGCTTTAGTTCAATAGCTCAGAAAGTAAAAAAAAAAAAAATTGAACAATTGGTCTGTTAAGTAAATTTTTAGCCTCGAGTTAAAAATTACCCATCACTAAGTGGCATTCAGAAAGCATGAATATCAAATATTACCTATTACATCAAGTCTCTCTCTCTCTCTCTCTCTCTCTCTCTCTCTCTCTCTCTCTCTCTCTCTCTCTGAAGTGTATATGCAGTTCCACTATTCATTAATCTCTTGGAACGTTCATTCAAAAGAACAATAAACCTGTCTGCTTGATAGTTATTGATAGCTGCAACATTATATCACATGCAACAATAAAAGCAACAGTAAAACCAATTGCTGGCACCCTCCCCTCGCTCCCCCAACCCCAAACCCTGACATAGTCCCTAACCACACCGATATGCCTGCCCACACACAAACACACACCCCCTACCATCCACCAGCGTACGACCATCCCAAAGGACGCCCACTCTCACCCTGAGCCAAAAAAAAAAAGAAAGGAAAGGTCCATTAGTTGATCCATGTAAGTTTCATGTTACTCCAACGTGGAGAAGCGGAACCGTCGAAGGGCTATATATATGCAAATCATTTCATTGGAAAACCAGCTGTAAATGCCATATATTAAGCCCTTGTTGGACTGAATAATGGAAAGGATGAAACCGGCCAAGAGGAGATTGAATATTCCAACGATTTGATGCTCAAACGATGCATTCATGTGCTTTGATTTCGCCCGTCTGCTGCCATCTGAGTTCTTGATGTGCCGATATAAAGGAAGTGAATTGTTTTAATGGACGTATCAATGCGAAGACCATAAGAGAGAGAGAGAGAGGAGAGAGAGAGAGAGAGAGAGAGAGAGAGAGAGAGAGACAAAGTGGGGCGCGTAAAAAGAGAGCCTTGGTATGGTAATTTATCCCCTGAGTTACACGGTAGATCTAAAACGATTTATTGCGCCCGTAATTCACTGGGAGCGAACGCGTGGTATTCATATCCGTGTAGTGATATTCATGATTTAATTTGCGGAGGAAACTCAGTGCGGTTTCTCGTGTCGCTGTAGAAGTGATAAACAGAGAGAAGTATGATAACATTTAACACGTACTGGAAAAAAAACATTATATTATCGTGAAAGGAATACGCATCATTGAGTTTATAAGTAAATAAACACATCCGCACGCGCGCACGCACACACACACACATATATATATTCTTCTAACAAAAATTATATCAAGGAAAATCAGATACATATATATATATATATATATATATATATATATATATATATATATATATATATATATATATATATATGTATATGTATATATATATATACATATATATATGTATATATATTCTATATATATATATTATATAGAATATATATATATATTCTATATATACATAT
>NC_089755.1:36040120-36050120 GCF_040412425.1 Macrobrachium rosenbergii
ATCTACTCACGCAACCATAAAGTAGAACCGACCCAAAGTTTACAAAACAAACTCGGCGGAATTTAAAGACAAGAGTCGGCGAGTTAGTCTCGCTAATCGCCACCGATTGATTAAGAAAACTCTCTGTCGGGGAGAAACTTCCTCCCCACCGGCATCCCGCTCACCACTCGATTCTGGCCCTTCTACCGCCGGCGGTAACTGCATTAAGACCTCCAAGTTTTCATTGTGAGGCTTCGGAAGAAAGTGGTTGAGTCAACACGCCACACAGCGTCGGGATGTTGATCTTTCGTGACGGAGGAGGAGAGAAAGAACGCGCTCCTGGAGGAGAGGAGGTTCTTAATTTGTTATCTCAGCTGATAAGAGGGATTTCGTTGGGGGCCAAGCAAATGACTCATTTTCGCCCTCTTCATTTGGCCATTTTAGCTCTTCTTTTTTTTTTAACTTTTTCTTCCGTTTTCTTTGTCGAGGGAGATACTGCAGTTTACGCGTAGTGAGAGTGAAATAATCTACAAAAGTTTAAAAGTGCTTTAGAGTGTCCTGTGAGCTGACCTGCCTTGCTTCCTCAAGTTCATGAAAATAAAAAATACCATAATCAAATTATATTCACATCCTGACTATCAATATTACCTTAGGATTCCCCTTCCAAGAGTAACTTATTTAATCTTATTTTTTTACATATCAATTACTAATGTAATATCAAACTAACGAAACAAAATAAGTACACAAAAATCTCGGTGTAAAAACAATCCCAGCAACCAGGAATTTCATTAACTCGAGTCGTGGTATTTTTCTCTTACTGAGTAAATCCGTAATTACTGGTAATTAATATTCTCGAATAACATTCTTTGTTTTTATTTTCACTCCCTTCATATTATCCTTTCCCACCTGGAGGTGGCACAAAGATATTTGAGGTGATGGATCTTTTAAAAATATATAACTAAAAGACGCGTAAGGTTATTACATTGTTAAGGGATATACCCGTTATGCGTCCCAGGCTCTACTTGTCAATGCTCATAAAAAGGTAGTGCCGTCAGTGCACCTCATGTGGTGCACTGCAGGCATTACTAAAGGTTTTTTGCAGCGTGCCTTTGGCTCCTAGCTGCACCCATATTTTTACCCTTTGACTTTACCTCCCTTCCCACTTCCTTCCTTCCTTCCATCTTGCTCTCCAACCCCTCCAACGCCCTCCTTTCAATGTCTTGAGTGCTGAAGAGCTGAAAGTGACCCAGTGCTTGGCTTTAAAGCGAAATTTTCAAAAAATAAATCCATATATAAAACATCAGTAGCAAAATCTCTATATTACCCGAGGCTTCATTTCAAAGCAAAATCAGGTTCTGAGACAGTGTTTTGGTTTGCTTATCTCGAATATAAATGCAGAACTGCAATATTTTGCAGCTTTCTCCCAACACAGTAACGTAAAAATTGCAAAAACAAGAGACGACGTGGTCGGGCGGACATCAGGTGGACTTTGTTTCCTTGTAAATCTGGTGAATCTGAAAAACAAGGAAATCCTCGTGTACGATGACAATGACACATTGGAAAACCAGTGCCAGCGAACACACTGATTTTTGCCTTGCCTTACCCGGAAGAAAGTTTTATCCCCTCACTCTGTCTCTCTGTCGCAGGAAGGGTGTATGTATTATAAATGGTTAATAGCGTACCTGTCTCGTCAAAAGTGGCGGCTATATCTAAATAATCTTGCCATTTCATTCTACTTGTATCAAATACATTTTTTTCTTATGCATATTCTTAAATACTTTCTTTTCCCTTACATATTCTTGTTTACGAATTAGCACTAGTTAAACGCGGAGTTCGTTGCCTGCAGATTAATTATCCGTTGCAAACAGGAAAAATCTGGACACAAAATGCGTTTTACACATTCAATTGTGTCCTCATACAAACCAAGGGTTAAGAAAAACAAGAAAAATAGAGAAAAGGAGGGAGGAAAAAGAGTGGACCGTAATCGCAGAGGAAAAAATTAATAAAGTTCTTGGAGACAGAAGGTGAGAACAGTGAGGGGAAAACAGAGCTAGGGAGAGAGTTCCAAAGGTAAGCACCAAACGAACGGAAAGTCACCTAACAGCCTGATTATCTCACAAGATTTGGCAGGTAATTAAGTCAAGTGCTTCCGACCACAAGCACCAGCACGGTTACGTTTTTGGTACAAGGGTCCTCCTAAACTCCTCCCCTTCCCTGCCACACTTCCACCCATCTCCGGACCCCACCCCCACCACACTCGTAAGACGGCTTGGTTATCCTCGATCAACCAACTTTTGCTGGTAGCCTCTGGCGATGTAGTTTCAAAGGATTACCGCGACGAAAACTTTCCCTCAACTTTCTCTCAACTTTCACTCAAAGAAAGATAAACAGTATCCAGTCGTTTACCAATTTTATTCAAAGTTTCGCCGATGTACTCAAACACGGACTTAATCTGCGCAACGTTGCTGATTGCGTCTATTTCGACGTCGAATAAACGCAGTTGGTCTAACACACCTCACTGCGTCTGCGTTCGTTCGTGAACAGTCACAGCAGCGTTATTTTGTCAATAAAATCTACATTCGTTCTTACCTTTTTAATTAACTTCATTATTGTTTGCTATAATTAAAATTTAATGAAATTCCTCAATGCGTTTTCATTAGACAATCACTGTCAATTTTCAACCCCTTCCGTGTTCTATAACATATAGACTATCACCAGCATCAGTGAAAATAAATAAACAGATAAATGAATGAATAAAAAAAAAAAAATTTCATTTAGACATTTACCTTCGCTGTTTTTATTCCATTCCAATGAATTTTATTAGGTTTTCTAGTTACTAATTACTACTCATTTGCGAGCCTATTTTTTAAATTAGTAATTTACTTAAATTTCGGATCTTCCAAATATCCAGCAATCGTTAATTTGTCAAGATTAACCGAACAAGAGTGGTAATCCACTTTTAAAGGCATTTTTCTTTTTTTTTTAATATATCGGGTACAACCTGACATCTGTTGACTTTAGAGATGAAATCAATTTAGACTTTTTATATCTCAATATATATTTCGCGCGTTATCTTGATTTCCAGTTAAAAACTTATTTTTTGTAGCCAAGAGAAAAAAAAACTTACTGTAAATGAAAGAACAGAACAATACAGAAAATATCTTATGATATATTACTAACGTTATCTTATGCTAGGTACTACTCTCTCCCTCTCTCTCTCTCCAGTTTAATAATGAATTTTTATTTTACATAAATCACCCTGTTTTTATTTACGGTTTTAGACAATACTGAGAAATCCTTTTTTATAAAAACCACTCTCCTAGGCCCGAGTTCGAGTCTCCGGCCAGCCAATGAAGAATTAGAGGAATTTATTTCTGGTGATAGAAATTCATTTCTATCTATAATGTGGTTCGGATTCCACAATAAGCTGTAGGTCCCGTTGCTAGGTAACAAATTGGTTCTTAGCCACGTAAAATAAGTCTTATCCTTCTGGAAAGCCCTCGGAGAGCTGTTAATCAGCTCAGTGGTCTGGTTAAACTAGGATATACTTTTTATATAAATCAGTCCGTTTTTATTTCCATTTTTAGACAATAATTTGAATTAGTTCTTTATATAATTACCCTTATTTATTTCCATTTTTAAACAATAATAATGTGAAATCCTTTTTTTATATAAATCACCCTGTTTTTATTTCCACTTTTAAACAATAATGTGAAATCCTTTTTTACATAAATCACCCTGTTTTTATTTCCATTTCTAAACAATAATAATGTGAAATCCTTTGTTATATAAATCACCCCGTTTTTATTTCCATTTCTAAACAATAATGTGAAATCTTTTCTTATATAAATCACTCCTGTTTTTTATTTCCATTTTAACCAAAAATTTGAAATCCTTTTTTATATAAATCACCCTGTTTTTATTTCATTTCTAAACAATAATAATGTGAAATCCATTGTTATATAAATCACCCTGTTTTTATTTCCATTTCTAACAATAATGTGAAATCTTTTCATATAAATCACCCTGTTTTTATTTCCATTTTTAACCAAAAACGTGAAATCCTTTTTTTATTATAAATCACCTGTTTTTATTTCCATTTTTAACCAAAAATGTGAAAACCTTTTTTTATATAAATCACCCTGTTTTTATTTCCATTTCTAAACAATAATAATGTGAATCCATTGTTATATAAATCACCCTGTTTTTATTTCCATTTAACCAAAATGTGAAATCCTTTTTTTATATAAATCACCCTGTTTTTATTTCCATTTTTAACCAAAAATGTGAATCCTTTTTTTATATAAATCACCTGTTTTATTTTCCATTTTTAAACAATAATAATGTGAAATCCATTGTTATATAAATCACCCTGTTTTTATTTCCATTTCTAAACAATAATGTGAAATCTTTTATATATAAATCAATTTGTTTTTTATTTCCATTTTTAACCAAAAATGTGAAATCTTTTTTATATAAATCACCCTGTTTTTATTTCCATTTCTAAACAATAATAATGTGTGAAATCCTTTGTTATACAATCACCCTGTCTTTATTTCCATTTCTAAACAATAATGTGAAATCCTTTTTATATAAATCAACCCTGTTTTATTTCATTTTAACCAAAATGTGAAATCCTTTTTAAATAAATCACCCTGTTTTTATTTCCATTTCTAAACAATAATGATGTGAAATCCATTGTTATATAAATCACCCTGTTTTATTTCCATTTCTAAACAATAATGAAACCTTTTCTTATATAAATCACCCTGTTTTATTTCCATTTTTAACCAAAAACGTGAAATCTTTTTATTATATAAATCATCCTGTTTTTATTTCCATTTTTAACCAAAAATGTGAAATCCTTTTTTTTATATAAATCACCCTGTTTTTATTTCCATTTCTAAACAATAATAATGTGAAATCCTTTGTTATATAAATCACCCCGTTTTTATTTCCATTTCTAAACAATAATGTGAAATCCTTTTCTTATATAAATCACCCTGTTTTTATTTCCATTTTTAACCAAAAATTTGAAATCCTTTTTTTATATAAATCACCCTGTTTTTATTTCCATTTCTAAACAATAATAATGTGAAATCCATTGTTATATAAATCACCCCGTTTTTATTTCCATTTCTAAACAATAATGTGAAATCCTTTTCTTATATAAATCACCCTGTTTTTATTTCCATTTTTAACCAAAAACATGAAATCCTTTTTTTATATAAATCACCCTGTTTTTATTTCCATTTTTAACCAAAAATGTGAAATCCTTTTTTTATATAAATCACCCTGTTTTTATTTCCATTTTTAAACAATAATGTGAAATCCTTTTTTATATAAATCACCGCTTTTATTTCCATTTCTAAAAAATGTCACATGACACATCAGTGAAGAAATCTCATCCAGACGAATATACCTTCTACGAGATACTACCACTTTCGTCCTTACATAATTCATCTTTAAACAGAACCTCAGATATGAGCGCGTCCCTACTCATGGACGTGATCGAAGACACTACGGTGTGTCTTTTCCTAGTCCCTATCAGTCTCATTAGGTGCGCAGCGGCTCATAATTAGCAGAAGTTGCGTTAACCCTCTCTCGAGCACTCGAGGGGACTGGAACAGCGGTGGGGGATCAGTTCGGTATCTTTCATTTTATTTCGTTTGCTCTTTCGTTTCTCTGTGTTTGTTGCTGTGATGTTACGGTCACGATGCTTTCCTCTGTTGTTTTTACTTGTTAATTTGTTAATTTATCTTTTTTTTAAAGTAAGTAATCTCCTTTTTCTGTATTTTCCATTAAGTTCTGTCACTTCTTTCGAATGAACAACATATTCCTTGGAAGCTTGAATTTCAAGTCAATGGCCCCTGAGGGCTTGTTCCTTATGGATAGAGTTCATCTTCAGAATAATAATAATAATAATAATAATAATAATAATAATAATAATAATAATAATAATAATAATAATAATAATAATAATAATAATAATATTTTCGTCTTTGAGTTTTGCGCCTCTGTACTAAGATATGAAATTCCAACATAGATTTGCTATCTAAAAAGGGGTGATATTCACGACACAGAATGTGTGTAAAAAATAAACGAAACGTGTAGATAATTAATTACTTCACGACTACATTTCTTCGAATGGTTTAGTTTGTGTTTCGTCTTAGAAACAAAGAAATAACAAGACTTGGAAATAACAAAACAACGTAGGCATTTAGAGAAACCAAATACAGTGAGGCAGTTGGTTTCAATAATGAATAAAGCGGTCAAGTCGACAGTGTTACAGAATTCAAAAACAGACATTGTCATTTCCAGGCTTCCCGATGCCTATCATAAAGTTTGGAGTGGTTGCCAATCTTTCTTTCAAAACTGTTTCACAAAAATGCTAATTATTTTTAATATAATCATAACGTACTCTATTTCCAAATTTGTCTATCTCAGCAGGTGGCCTCACATCTGTCGCCCACGCCCCATGCCATCTATCTTTCTTAAAATCTATACATTTTACATATTTATCTGGAAATTCATAGATCGAGTTTATACATACCTTAATTGGTATTCATATTCTTGCAAATGGTTCCTTTTATGAAACTGGTCTCTATATATCGTTTCTTCCCAGTACATTATTGAAATAAACTATCTTTGGTGTCTCTCTTTCTCTCTCTCTCTCTCTCTCTCTCTCTCTCTTCTCTCTCTCTCTCTCTCTCTCTCTCTCTCTTTGTCTTTATATATATATATATATATATATATATATATATATATATATATATATATATATATATATGTATATACATATATATATACATATATATATATATATATATATATATATATATATGTATATATATATATATGTATATTTATATAGATTTAAATAGATTTAGATGTAGATTTAGATATATGTATAGATATATGTATATATGTATATATATATATATATATATATATATATATATATATATATATATATATATATATATATAATTTTAATGTCATACATTATTATTGAAATAAACTATCTTCGGTCTCTCTGTATATCGTTTTCTCAGTACATCATTGAAATAAGCTATCTTATTCCCCATGCATAACTGACTGTACGATTGCCTTCAACAGCATGATAAAACAGGCTCGCTCAGGGACCAATTCCCACACAGAACAGCGGCACAGAGAATCCAATATTCATCCGTATCTCTTCAGAACAATGTCCAGGAACAGACGTTGCCTCCCACGCCCTCAGACACGATATCAAAGGTTCGCTTATGGTCGCAATACCGGGTGACAGGCGTTTGTTACGTCCCGATCAGAAGTATTGACGCGACCAAATTGAAACGCTGCCTCTCGGCAGTACCTTTTGCCCCTGCGATGAGTACTGCGGTCTCATTCAATCATTCATGCTTCTATGGCGGGTCTCGGACAAGCAGTTATTTCTGGTGCTGTGTAATAACTGTTTCGTAAGAAATTCGTTGTATGTTGTATTTTCTTTCATTCGGTGAGGTTCTGTTACGAATAGTTTTAATAAATAGTTTGGAAGTGTTTGTTACTGACTTACTACTTGAAATGTAAACTGAGAAATGTAAATCTATATCAGATTTATATACTTGCGCATTCATATATGTATGTATGTATATATATGTGTGTATGTATATATATATATATATATATATATATATATATATATATATATATATATATATATATATATATGTATATATATATATATATATATATATATATATATAAATATATATATATATATATATATATATATATATATTTTTTGTATATAAAACACAACAGATTTTACATCTCAGTTTTAACAAACATATCTCAGTAACAAACATTCTAAATATATATATATATATATATATATATATATATATATATATATATATATGTGTGTGTGTGTGTGTGTGTGTGTTATATATATATATATATATATATATATATATATATATATATATATATATATATATATATATATATATATTATATAAATATATATACATATATATAACTATAAAAAATATACATATATATATTAAATATTGACAGATTATATTTAATTTGCATCAGAATAATATAATATTATATATATATATATATATATATATATATATATATATATATATATATATATATATATATATTCCTGTTTTCTTTCTATTTAGTATTTAACTACAAAGTCGACAGTGGTTTCTTTGTCCTGTGGAGGTATCTCCAAGACTAGGTTTTACAGAGTAAAGGTTCATGTTTTAGTGCAACAGAAATAAAACACGAACGTACGCAACATGTGTAGTTAAATATTCAATGGAAGAAAACGTGGATATTTTATCTTTATTCCAAAGAGGCTTAGCTCAGGGATAAAATTAATTTTATATATGAAAGCAAATATAAATTGAAAGACAGTCTTTAACAATATATATAAATATATATATATATATATATATATATATATATATATATATATATATGTGTGTGTGTATATATATATGTGTGTGTGTGTGTGTGTGTGTGTGTGTGTGTGTGTGTGTGTGTGTGTAGTTAAATATTCAATGGAAGAAAACAACGATATTTTATCTTTATTCCAAAGAGGCTTAGCTCAGGATAAAATTAATTTTATACATAAAAGCAAATCTAAATTCAAAGACAGTCTCTGACTATATATATATATGTGTGTGTGTTTGTGTATGTATATATATCCCCTGCCTTCTTAAGTAATCTATCTTCTGTTCCTTAAGGCCAGTAAAGAACATTTAAACGTAACACAAAATTACACATTTTATTACGTAACATAACTCATTTTGCTCAATATTTCTCTACCAAGTAATACAAAATACTTCATTTTTTCATATAACTTCACTCTTGACCAATATTTTCTTCAGGTCAGTATTACAGACTCACTCACGATATAAAATCTCCAGATTTCTCAATAAACTTGAGACTAGACGTCCTTGATACCCACCCAGTTTCCCAACAAACGTTCCAACAATTTTTCTTGTTACCAAAATTCCAGATCAGAGTCTTACACATGACAGAAAATGTCCAATTTTCTAACAAACGTCCACATTATCAGCGCTCGACTGCAACAATGCGCAAAGTGCAGCTCGCTGCAGAGCCGCGGACAGAACCCACTATAGAATTTCTGCGGGGGTCAATTTTTCCAAATTACTGAGGGGAAAATTTCGATTACCAGAAAGACCCGCGTAGCAATTACTCAGCCGGTCGTTGACAACCGCAATATTTGGGAGTGTTTCATTGACATATCTCTGAACAAATGGTGGACACCTTTGATTCTCCGTTCTCGTTTTTCGCAGTGTTTCGTTCGAGCTGAGCAGCTTGTGTTCTCTCTGTCGCTTCGTTCATTCATTTATTTATTTTTATATATATATATATATATATATATATATATATATATATATATATATATATATATATATATATATATATATTTTTTTTTTTTTTTTTTTTTTTTTATGATAAACATATATACGTTCACTTCAATGGTTTCTTTCTTTAGTTATAAATATTTATATGGTTTTTAAAAAAGGTGGATTGCTACATATTTATATATTATACTGGATGATTTTGTTTTTGTTTTTAAATTTTTTTTTTTTACATAGTGTTAAATATTTACAAAACATGATACAGTAACAGTACAAAAGGAACATGAACAGTAGGAACGTTTCACTGTATATTTCACTGTTTCAATCCCTGAGATGCTATAGATATTAAAGAAACTGGTCAGCATGTAACCTTTTTAACAATTTAAATCAAATGTATACATTACCATTAGACAAACAAACACACACACACACACACACATATATATATATATATATATATATATATATATATATATATAATATATATATATATGTGTGTATATATATATCTCTATACATATATATATATATATATATATATATATATATATATATATATATACAATATATAGCTCGTATATATATGTGTCTGTTATGTGAGTTAGTGTGTGTTTACAAGGAACTTTTGATCT
>NC_089755.1:36055120-36100120 GCF_040412425.1 Macrobrachium rosenbergii
CTTAAGAGCCAGTTTTAAGAAATATAAAGCAACAATGAAAACCTGTTTTACTTATAAGCAAGAGAGGTCGTTGTTTCCTTGTATCCCCACTGTGCTATCAACACGAAACTCGAATTATACCACCAGAATGTAAGTTTCGAAATGTACCCATTTCCTCGACACGAAATTGAATATAGTGTAATTGTATCGAAGCGAGCACATTTAGGATAACGTCCAAGTCGTTGGAGCTAACAGCCCTTAGTTCATTTGGAAGCGTTTCTAAAAAAAAACTAAATGTTCTCTGTCAGAAAGTCTTACCGAAGTTACAGTGGTATATTTTTCTCTAGTTCATTGTTCACATATCTATGCATCTGTCTGAATGTCTCAAGATATTTAAACAAAATCCTTGTGCATTTATTTGCTTTCTATTATATATATATATATATATATATATATATATATATATATATATATATATATATATATATATATATATATATAAACTTAAACCATCAAGTCAGATCTGTTTTACAGTACCAACTCATGACTTCCTCCCATTTCATACCATGCATATTTTAATAAATCTCCCTATCTCCTCTCTCTCTCTCTCACTCTCTCTCGTGATGCTTAAATGTCTTAAATTTCCTAAGATATATTACCAGAGGGGTATTAATGTGAATAATGCAAAGGTTTGTATCATTCCCTCTGCTTCAGTGCATATTGATAAAGCGAGAACATGTATACCATTGCGTAATATATAACTAAATAAAAGTCAAGTGTTCTCTATTAAACCCCTAATTAAACTGTTTAAAACTCTGACTTAAATGCATTAATTGAGAAAGGACACTAAATTATTCATCGTTATTAACATAACTTTCCCCCTTATCATCATCATTCATAACAGTAATAATAATATTCACGATAATTATACATAACACTGAACATTATTTCCGAATTAAACAGCGCTACTTAACTAAAGCTGCTTTACTGCTTGTAGCTTGAGAGCGCTTCCGCCAGGCACCATTGTCATGCGTTGCTTAATGAAGATATAATTACTCAATAAACATGCAAGCAAGGTATTTGAGCAACGGACAAAAAGGGGTCGAACCCAATTTCTGGGAACTGAAGCGTCGAAGCAGAGATGCCTCTCTCTCTCTCTCTCTCTCTCTCTCTCTCTCTCTCTCTCTCTCTCTCTCTCTCTCTCTCTCTCTCTCTCTATTCTTTGTAATTCTTTGTTAGCACCTCGTCCAAACAGACATCTATAAATGCTTCTGAGAGATGACTCCCATCAGCCGAAAAGGATGGGGTTGCGTTATACTGATGTCACCTTCATGTATGTAAACAGAGGCAGATGCATATGTAAACAGAACTTCTTGCCCCACGGGGACAGAAAGAGAGGCTAGGAAGCTAGGGATCAAGTGGGCGACCTCACTGCGTGAAAGATGGGGTACTTTGGGCTGGTGGGGCGGGGAGTGGGCGTGGGGCGGGAGGGGAGGATCCCTCCAATTTTCCAAGTGAAATTCATAACGGCGAGGAGCTGTTGTAAGACTCTGGAAAAAGAAAAGAAGCCCCCCCCAAAAAAAAGTTTTAACGAGGCGCGATTTGCATTCGGCGTCAACTTGTGTCAAAATAAACTGTAAACTGTGGCAGACAGATGTAATGGATTATACGGCAGTTTGGGAGGGTTTTTTTTTCGTTGTTTATGACTTTTTTTCCGTTTGCCTTATTGATACTGCTGTGTTCGGGAGTTTCAGCTGTGTTTGTTTTCTTTACTGGATTTGTTGCTGTAGTTAGCAATGGCAGTATTTATTGTTGTTGTTTATTTAGCGCGGTTATTGTTACTATAAATTTTATTTCTCTTCTTTTCCTTATTTTTTATCTTCGCATTTTTGCTTCTTCTTCTTCTTCTCCTTCTTCTTCTTCTTCTTCTTCTTCTTCTTCTTCTTCTTCTTCTTCTTCTTCTTCTTCTTCTTCTTCGATCTATTTTCAATATGCATCTTTACTCCAATTGCATCGTTATCCTAATTCTTTTCCTTACTGTTCTTCTTTTATTACAGTTCAGCATTTTTTCTGTTTACTACTGCTGCTAGAATCCCCTTCTCTTCTTGATTTTCTTTTAGCTACTGCAATAGCTCCTCCCTTCGTGATAATTCCACGAAGTATCCTCATTCTCTGTACCCAAAAACAACTCCAACGCCAACTCCAGTTTCTCTCTCTCTCTCTCTCTCTCTCTCTCTCTCTCTCTCTCTCTCTCTCTCTCTCTCTCTATCGTGGAGTGAGTGTTTCTCTCTCCTCACTCACGTTTTCCTCGCGACTGCTAATAACAGCCGAAACAGCGGTCATAACAGCTGTTGCAGCCGCATCCACTTTTATAATTGACGCTGGCACCGTCCCAGAAATAGCTCATAACTTCATAATCGCCGCTGGAGATCTGCTTGCCTTTGTGCCTTGGCCAGTCCTTCTTGTCTCTCTCAAGTGCAGTCATTCTTCGTGTGACAGAACGAAATTTTTGGGATTCCTTTACTGGGAGGAAGTTTTTAAATAATAATAATAATAATAATAATAATAATAATAATAATAATAATAATAATAATAATAATAATAATAATAATAATAATAATAATAACAGTGGTGAAGAAACCACAATGGAGTAAATGTGTAAATATATATTAGAAATATACATACAAAATATATATTTACATTTTACACCATTGTGGATTTCTTCACCAATTTAGTGACTCATGCTATTAAGAGAGTTCTATGAATAATAATAATAATAATAATAATAATAATAATAATAATAATAATAATAATAATAATAATAATAATAATAAGAGTAAAACTGGGATAGCTCTATGGAGGAAGAATAGAAGGTATCTATTGTTACAGGGGGTCAACCATTGTAACTGAAATATGGCGCTAATCTTCCGTGGTGTTTTTCATCTTCGGGGGATAATCTTCATCGGTCCTGCTCTAATTATAAAATTAATTACAACGTTCAAATAAATAAATTAAATAAGTAGAAACCTATTAAATGAATATCTGTTTTTATTTCTTAACTTGGTTTATTTCAATATCATAATTAATTTTACGCCTAGAGTAATCTGACGACGATTTGCTCCTAAAGGAGGAAAATTGCATGGAAAATGAATGCCATAATAATAATAATCTAAAGTCTGATGAATAGCAGTCTGACATACATACATTCATACCAAAACATATATACACATATATATACATACATATATATATACAGTACATATACTGTATATAAAAAATATATATACATATATATATACATATATACTGCATACGTGTATGTATGCATAATGAATTTTTGCTATCTAGATTTACCATTCATTTTCTCGTTCCTCTTCTTCTTCTTCTTCTTCTTCTTCTTCTTCTTCTTGAGTTCCACCTGCTTCTCTTTCCCACCCGTCCTTTGAATTAATAGAACGTGATTCACGACCAGAAAAAAAAATCCTGAATATTAGTTCCACCCTTCCATGTAAGGACATCCCTTGCAATGGATTCATTCGGGACCATCACTCACTAGATCCTATCAGCCATAAAAGAAGGCAGAGCTCTGGATAAAGCTCCCTGATGGAAGATACAAGAAGATAAAGAAGAAGAAGAAGGAGAAGAAGAAGAAGCAGGAGAGATGGATAGAGAGATAGAGAGAGATAAAAATAAAGAAATCATATCTCGATCCAGTCCCGGTCAAGTATCAAGCGATTTTTCCCGAGTCGATAATTTATTCATACTCGTGATTTTTTTTTTACCTTATGGATTGCCGCTTCCAATATTACTTATTTCTTCTCATCTTTCCACCAGTTCCCATCCCATTTTCTCCTCCTCCTCCTCCTCCTCCTCCTCCTCCTCCTCCGTTTCCTCACTCGCTCCCCTTTTTTGAGCCTCATCGTATACGAGAACATCAGTAATACGAGAAGACGGTCTCCTCTTTTATGATATGAAAAGGCCTTAACATATTGCGGCGTTTTTGTTGTTGGCAGAATCCGAGAGCCCGGTGAATAAGCACGCGCCGGGTAGAAGAAATTGCAATATGTTTGTTTAGACGTTTTCGTTTTGCGTAGGAACAGCGTTAGTCACTCTTTTTTTTGTCCGTGTTTTTGCCTCTTCAGTTACAGGTGCTTGGGCGGGTTTTCCATTTTTTTTTTAATTTTCAACTCGTAAAAGTGTGTACAGTAAGTGTTCGCACACAATTCAGTAACTGCAGTATCAATGGAGTAGTGGCTATTATGTTGCTTTTAGTTTGGTGTACACTCGTATTATGGGGACGGCTTTTATATATATATATATATATATATATATATATATATATATATATATATATATATATATATATATATATATATATATATATATATATATATATATATATATATATGTATATATATATATATATATATATATATATATATATATATATATATATATATATGCATACATACAAACATACATACATATACATATATATGTGTGTGTGTGTGTGTGTGTGGTGGGGCGGGACCGGGGAGTGGGGCCAACTTACACTTAACATTTGGGTGTTGGCTAGCAAGAGTTCGTGTTGACTTACGGGATTTGCTTGTTAGCCCAAAGGCCTTGACCTCTCCACTCTGGCTGCAATCCGCCACAGTCAACTAACCACCAGGTACTTAATTCACAACTTTGGTGAATTAAGCCCGACAGATTTTTTTTTTAAGAAATGGCCCCAAAGACGTTTCTGTTTGTCGAAGAGAGTAATTAAATTTCTTTTTGTTTCTTGACTCCGATATATTTCCTTTCTGAGGACAGAATAAGTCTGAAGGAAACATAAATTACCAAAGAAATTCTCTTCTTGGATACGCACTCTCTTCCCACATAGACATACGCATTGGACACGAGTTTGCGTTATACAGAAATGAAAATAATGGCATTAAGTGGTCGTACCTTACACCATTATTACTCGACCAAAGATTAATCTAAATTGTTAAACTGAACAAAAACTATTCACAGCGAGACCGTACAATATTTCCACTCATAAAACTATTATTCCAACTGAGCGGTCCTGCCCCCTACCCCCCACCTCACAAAAACCAACGGAAGAGAGTCATCCATTCCGAAGCAATAGTAATATCAGGCCAAACTATTCATTCCTAGTTCCCGACAGACCAGAAAAGTCCACGGGGTTGTCACAATATATTAGCGTTAATGGCTTTTGTTGGCCTCAAATGGGCTAAAAACTCCGGGAATCTGGTGAAGTGATAAATTCTCTCATTTCATAGGAAGAGGAAAAGGGATCTTTTCTCGAGGGGCGCACATTTGTCTTCCCAGTTAGCTAGAATCCATTCTTTCTTCGTCTTCCCGGTGTTCCTAGTCTTCCCTCGGAGGCAAATGCGTAGGGAGTAACGCCCAACGGTCACGGTCATTTTTCCTCCGTCGGGTATGCGCGGTTAGGGGCTTCTGGGGAAACAGGGACGAGAGATATGAGACTAGACATAGGGGGCATTTCCATTTGCACTAAGAACGAGTTTAGATTATTTAAACGCTCTCTCTCTCTCTCTCTCTCTCTCTCTCTCTCTCTCTCTCTCTCTCTCTCTCTCTCTCTCTCTCTCAGTAGTACAACTTTCTGGTCACGACTGTATAACTAGTATTCGTTCCCCCGAACCGGACGAGAGGGAAGGGTATGGGCGTGTTCCCGAAGAGAGAGAGAGAGAGAGAGAGAGAGAGAGAGAGAGAGAGAGAGAGAGAGAGAGAGAGAGGAAACAAACTTAACTGATAAGTACTCCGTCAAAATGTATACCACCATATAATTGAAACTGGATATATAAGAATAAAAACTTTCTTTAGAAATGTTTCTGCGTTTAATTATTATTATTATTATTATTATTATTATTATTATTATTATTATTATTATTATTATTATTATTATTATTATTATTCAGTATATGAAACCTATTCACATGGAACAAGCATAAAGGGGCCATTGACTTGAAGTTCAAGCTTCCAAACAATGTTCGTTTCAACCTCCCACCGCAGACCCTACACTGCAGCAGTAACTGATCATGATAGAGAACCAGTGATTTTTCATCGCCCTGGAGGAGACGCAAACCCGCGACATCTGAGTGGCATGTCGCGACACCAACCACTATACTAGCGAATCAGCTAAAAATGAAAAAGGGCAAAGGAATATAAACATGATGCCCATGTTTATATTCCTACTGCATGTGTAGATAAGGGAAGAGACGCCTTTCTACAATTTATAAAATAAAGGGAGAAAATTCGTGGCTGTTTTGAATTTCTTCAAACAGCAATTGCCAAAACAATACATGACGATGACTCGTGGTACTAACTTATACAAATAAGTATTTAATATTTCAGGATCTTAAAACACTGTTTAGAGGAGAAATACATGCAGTAACAAACTTTGCTCACCTCACTTTTAATAGGATGTATATGCATACTGCATATTATATCATATATATATATATATATATATATATATATATATATATATATATATATATATATATATATATATATATATATATATATACATATATATAAATATATATACATACATATATATATATATATATATATATATATACTGTTTATATATATATATATATATATATATATATATGTATATATATGTGTGTGTGTATATGTATATATATATAGTATAAATTTCACATAATTTATGTTGTCATGTGTGTGAATGTGTATAATGATTACCAATTTATCTTTCATATCTATATGAACATAAACACAAGCTATACTGGTCTATGTGTGTACGTGTGTGTATCGCAAAAGATACCAGGAAAAACGTAAAAGAACTTGTACTATATTTGCCATGCTAAATTACACACGTTTCCCAGTGACCTTGAATCCAATCAGTGTGTGTGTGTGTGCGCGTGCGCGCCTGCGTTTGTGTGTGTGTACGTCATAAAAGCTCCCCCGTATACCTGACACTCCATTCACAGTTTGTGTTACTATAATAAGACTTCCTTAGTTAACGAAACATCTTTTTAATGATGATTAGCAATTACTTGTCGAGCCCCTAATTAAGTCCGAAGTGCAAGTGGTCCCCATATAATTAGGCCACACGCCCCATTATCATTACATACTAAATTGCGATCGTATAATCTCGTTTTTACCTTATCCTCTAAGCCTAATATCTTGTATTCGTAATGAATTTATCGAATTTACTATCTCTGACCCTAATTCACAAGACACAAAATACACACTGACATTTCGACAAAAAAATATACACTACATTTCGACAAAAAATATACATTCAGACGAAATATATACGCCAACATTTCGAAAAAATATTCTTTAACATTTTGACAAAAAAATATGTAGCAACATCTCCAAAAAATATATACTAACACTTAGACAAATAATATACACTAAAAATTCCACACAAAAATATGCACTAAAATTTCGACAAAACGTTTACAGTAACATTTCGACAAAAACATATAAACTAATATTTCGACAAAATCATACACTAACAATTCGACAAAAAACAAACTAAAACCTCGACAAAAAATATACACTAAATTTCGGAAAAAATATACACTAAAATTTCAAAAAAATATACACTAACATTTTGACAAAAAATATAAATTTATTCGAAAAATATACACTAAGATTTCGGAAAAAAGTATGCACTATCATTTTGAAAAAAATATGCACTAACATTTTCACGAACGATATACACTATTTCGAAAAATATACACTAACATTTCGACAAATAACATACACTAACAATTCCACAAAAAATATACACTAAAATTTCGACAAAAAGTTTACACTAACATTTCGACACAAACAAACTAACATTTCGACAAGAACATACAATAAAATTTCGACTAAAAAAAACATACACTAAAATTTCTACAAAAATATACACTAAATTTCGAAAAAAATATACACTAAAACTTCAAAAAAATATACACTAATATTCGACGAAAAAATATACACTAACATTTCGTATGTTAATTTCGAGCAGCATTCGACGCTGGTGTTTAATGGCATTTGTAGTTCGGTTGTTTTCCCGTTGTTTATCCAAGCAAACAGCGAAAAACAAAATTCGCACGGTTGGGCGACACCTTGTTTTCATTATCAACACGCGGGCTATGGGCCTGTTTAGGTTTCTCGGGAAGTCCAAATACGTCACGTTTCTATTTGCATGTTTGCTTCTTCCGGCTAAACATAATATATCACTTTTACAATTTTCGGGTGTAAAATACATAGTATGGTTTTTTTTAATTATCTATTTGGGAAATATTCTGGTATAAAATACCCCCTTGTGATTTGAAAAAAATATTTTTGTATACCGAAAGTAAAATATTTCTTAAAATATCACTTTATAATATTCAGATATAAAAAATCGTATGGTCTTTTAAAAAATCTATTTGCAAAATATTCTGGTATAAAATACACCATGCGGTTTAAATGTTTCGTATACCAAAAGTAAAATATTTCTTAAAATATCACATTATAATACTGGGGTACAAAAAGCATCGTATGATTTTTTTAAAATCTGTTTGTAAAATATTCTGGTATGAAATAAATCGTGTGATTTAAAAAATATATATATCTATTTGTAATATATTCTGGTATAAAATACGCCATATAATTTAAAGAAAATATTTTTGTATACCGAAAGTTAAATATTTCTTAAAATATCACTTTATAATATTCAGGTATATAAAACGTATGATCTTTTGAAAAATTTATTTATAAAATATTCTGGTATAAAATACCATGCGATTTAAATATTTTTGTATGCAGAAAGTAAAATATTTCTTAAAATATCACTTTACAATATTCGGGTATAAAAACCATCTTATGAGCTTTTAAAAAAATATCCATTTGTAAAATATTCTGGTATAAAATACACCATGTGATTTAAATAAAATATGCTTGTATACCAAAAGTAAAATATTTCTTAAAATATCCCTTTGCAACATTCGGGTATACAATACACCATGTGATCTTAAAAATTATCTGTTGTATGCTCAGAAGTTAAACGTTTCTTAAAATATCACTTGTAAAATATTCGAGTATTAAATACTCCATGTGAATAAAAACAATATGTTTTATACTCGGAAGTTAAATGTTTCTAAAAATATAACTTTGTAAAATATTTGGTTACAAAATACACCATTTGATTTTTGAAAATCTATTTGCATGTTCGGTAGTTAAATATATCTTAAATTATCAAAACATCACACCGTAAAACATTCGCATACAAAATACACCAAGTGACAAAACATAAAATCTGTTAGCATATTCGGAAGAAAAATATCTATATGTATAAAATGCATGTTGTGATTTAAAAAAAAAAAAAGTCGGTTTGCATAGTCGGGAATGAAATAGATTTTTTATATATCACTTTAAATAATCAGGAATTAAATATTGTATGTAATAAAAAAAATACCGTTTTGTATAATGAATTACTGAATAGTTTTTTTTATGAAGCCTTGTTCATCGCTGTACATTTTCGTATTTATTGGCCAATGAAATCGAGAAATAATGTCAATTCCCATAATAAATAAGGGTGAAATTCTTTCATTTTAAAAACCTGTATCATTTCAAAAGGAATAGAATAAGGGCGTTATTTACAGATTCATCTCGTTTATTCTATTTAGAAGGAAAAAAGATCCCAAACAAAATTTATTTACTCATAAACCATATCACTGTACCTGATTTCAATAAATCTAATAATATTCACTAACAAACATATTTTTACCATTGGTTGTGATACTCAGGCTACAGGCGAGAGGCCCAGGATTCGAATCGCCATCGAGCCCGAACGCTCTAGGGAAGTTCAGCTTAACCATATTTTGCCTCTGAAAACCTTCGCAGGGTATTAAGGACGTGGTAGTTAGTAGATCGTGGTGAGTCACAAGCAGACTGCAAGATATATATATATATATTATATATATATATATATATATATATATATATATACATGTATGTATGTGTATATATATATATATACAGTATATATGTATATATATATATATATATATATATATATATATATATATATATATATATATATATATATATATGACTGTGAAATATTTTCTGTTAAAACAGAATTCCATCTAATACAATGAGCCCAAAAAGACGCAGGAAGAAGCAGGTGTTCAATGTTTATATATTTCGGAGAACAACTGTTTCCCTTGACAGTCAAGTGATGAATGATTTAAGAATTACATTATATGTATATATGTATGTATGTATGTATGTATGTATGTATGTATGTATGTATGTATATATATATATAATCACATCTACTCAACTACAGCCACCAAACATCACAAAAAACCAGACAACGTAAACCGACAAATATTCTCCACCGAACGAAAAACATCAAGGACGCAGAATTGCGCCTCGAGACAAAGCGAAAGACATTACAATCATAACGGCGGGTGACGGAAAATGACATATATATGTATATCACGTATTCTATATGCTAATAAGTGTATTTCATTCTGCCTCAGTTCGGGGATGAATTCTAGAAGGCCTTCTCGTCGTGATGAATATCACATAAAGCCCCGAAGGAATCACTCGGAAAAAGGGAAGAAGGTTTCCTCCAAGATCAGATCTCACGATTCGTCAGTCAGGAATGAGGGTTTACGAGCTCTCTCTCTCTCTCTCTCTCTCTCTCTCTCTCTCTCTCTCTCTCTCTCTCTCTCTCTCTCTATGTTGCTCTCGTACTGTTATCCCTTTATGAATGACTGAAATTTTATGCATTGTAATTTTTAAATAAATTTCAACTCAAATGTCATGATAACTAAAATATCTGATAAAAGCAATGCTAAGAATCCTGAAAGGAGACCAATAATCATAAGAATCTCTAAACCAATATTCATTTATGATTCTACAGTAAAAACAGATGACTTACCTATAAATTATATACATACATACATACATACATATATATATATATATATATATATATATATATATATATATATATATATATATAATACATATATATATATATATACAGTATATAATATATATAAAGAGCATTTTCTATTGTAAAACAAGCCTTTTACTCAAAATCTGCGTCACATCAGTAATAGCAAGCCATCAAGTGATTCTAATATTAAGTGATTCTAACATCAAGTGATTCTAATATTAAGTGTTTCAAATATTAAGTGATTCTAACATCGTGAGTCTAATATTAAGTCATTCTAATATTAAGTGATTCTAACATCAAGTGATTCTAATATTAAGTAATTCTAACATCAAATGATTCTAATATTAAGTGGTTCTAACATCAAGTGATTCTAATATTAAGTGATTCTAACATCAAGTGATTCTAATATTAAGTGATTCTAATATGAAATGATTCTAACATCGTGATTCTAATATTAAGTGATTCCAATATTCAGTGATTCTAACATAAGTGATTCTAATATTAATTGATTCTAACATCAAGTGATTCTAATATCAAGTGATTCTAACATCAAGTGATTCTAATATTAAGTATTCTAATATTGAGTGATTTTGCCATCAAGTGATTCTAATATTACGTGATTCTGACATCAAGTGATTCTAATATTAAGTGATTCTGATATTAAGTGATTCTAACATCAAGTGATTCTAATATTAAGTGATTCTTATATTAAGTGATTCTAACATCAAGTGCTTCTAATATTAAATGCTTCTCATATTAAGTAATTCTAACATCAAGTGAGTTTAATATTAAGTAATTCTAATATTAAAATATTCTAACATCTGGTGATTCTAATATTAAGTGATTCTAACATCTAGTGATTCTAATATGAAGTGATTCTAATATTAAGTGGTTCTGACATCAAGTGATTCTAGTCATCTCACTCTTAAGCCATGACTGATGACGCAATCTCGGAGACTAATGAGGTAATTTTTTTTATTTTTTTTTCCACTGCAGCATCGCATAAATCATATATCACATTAATTCTATTCATCTGCGTCTGATTTTTTTTCGAGCGGTAATGAAGAGAAAGGCCAGAGATGACTTTCTATTACTTTTCTATTTTTTTTTTTTTTTTTCTATTTTTCTAGAATTGCAAGAATAAAACTGAGTGCTTTTTTTTAGAATATTCAAAAAGAAAAAACTTAAAAATTAAAAAAATAGCCAATGTACTGACTCAAAAATGTCAAAAAACGGCACAACGACAAAAAGTAAAAGGCAATAAGGATGAAATAGAGAGTACAATAGAAAATACGAAGGAAGATATGCGTTTAAAAACAGTTTTATATATATCTGATGCTTTGTAACTGACGCTCTCCTCTTTTACCATTGCTCCCTTTCACTAAAAAAAATTAATTACCCTACAAACAGCCTTGCAATCATCAACTCATTAACGGTAATATGAAAGAGGGTGGAAACGACAAGCCGAGACCTTTAATTTCCATTAACAGTGGTGCATTCTTTCGAAGTAGTTACCAATGTTTTTGGTTTTAATTTTTTTTAATCGCCCACCTACTGACTGAATAATTATATTGCAGTAAAGGTAACTCTATTGTACCAATGAAGCAATATCACTTTTTTAAGAAGTAATAAATGAAAAAATGTAATCACTCAAAATAAAAAAAAATACATTACTGGCTGAAATATATTCCAATAAAAATACCCGTTTTCTCTTGAAGAAAATGCCACTTGTAAAACGTTTAATGTTAATTACAACTGACACAGATAAAAAAAAAAACATAAGCTACTGGCAGAAATAAAGCAACACTTCACCGAAAAAAAAAATAAAATCATTTGCATCAAACCACGAGTTATCAAACCGCCTAATAATTTCAGAGGTCAGTCATTAAAGTATCATTGAGGCATCAAATGAATCTCTAACGACCCAGAAGCGCCTTCCGAATCATTGAAGCCCCAAGCGACAGGTAACCTCACGTTGACCTGCTCATTAATGCATCGGCGACGTATCGCAAACAAATGATCGGTTTGTGTCGGCGCCGCCTTTCCATCAAAGGACATTTTATTGCCTGAATAACTCAGTAGCCACAGAGTGCTTCTCTGGTCTGCGCTTGTAAATGATCTATTAACCCTCTCGACAAGGGCGCCATCTTAATTTGCTTCGAATTTTCCGTTTTGGGAGCGGGATTTACGAAGAATGTTAACTAAAGGGAATTATAAGACAATTCGAAAAAACGTGGCCCTTGTATGACCGAAAATAAGTGTTTAGAGTTTGGGAAGAATCCGGATCTGGATAAGGGAATTATTTCGTTTTTTTCTATCTATCTATCTATCTATCTATCTATCTATCTATCTATCTATCTGTCTGTCTATCTGTCAAATTAGTGGGTTAACTATAAGCAATTTAACTATACAAATACCTAAATGTTAATGTGGAATAATATCGTTGCTTTGTGAATCGTTATTAACTCTTTGCAGAAACGATAGTAATCACTTTAATGTTAAATAATAAACGCCACTGAATAATTCGTTTGAAAGACACCAGGCCTTGTCAGAGGTTTGCAATCTCGAAAGCTCTTATTTCATGAGTGCTTTCAGGCCACAAACTGGACGCGGTCGCTTGGGCGCAGATAAGATGTACCAAATAGAAAATGCGCCCAAGTTTCTTCGACGCAATTGAGTTTTCTATGCAGCGTATAATCAAAGGCCACCGAAACCAGATCATCTTTCGTTGGTCTCGGTATACGTTGTATAGGAGCCGAGTGCCCATGACACTTTAACCATGGACCGTTGGTGGTCTGTCGGCGTCCTTTGCCAAGAAGCACGATTATGGCTAACTTAACCTTAATAAAATAAAACTATTGAGGCTAGAGGGCTGCAATTTGGTATGTTTGATGATTGGAGGGTGGATGATCAACATACCAATTTGCAGCCCTCTGGGCTCAGTAGTTTTTAAAGTGCGGACGGACAGACAAAACCGGCACAATAGTTTTCTTTTACATAAAATGTAAAAATGGTTGCATGAAAAATTGGCGTCTTTCAATTTATTCAACAGCAATAATTATTCGACCTTAAAATTATTATTCTCGTTTCATCTAACAGAGTTGATAACGATTCACAATGCAACGATGTTATTCCATGTTACAATTTGGATATTTGTATGGTTAATTTGCTCATTAAGCCGATAGATAGATAGATAGATAGATAGATAATAAAAAAATTATGTATCGTAACACAGAAGTTTTGATAAATCCTAATTCGCATTTATCAGTAAGAGTTGAAATCAGTGACGAAAAAGTTGATCTGGGAAGTTACCATTATCATTATAAGTAAGATCACGAAGCACTGCTAAAACAAACTGAGTTAAAAAGGAGAAAAAATTGTTTTTTGAATTCTCTACATCACATGGAAGTCTGCTCCAACACCAGAATCATTCATTTAATTCACAAAACGTAAAATTAGCCAGAGTAAAAACTAAAATTCGGCATAATTAAACTTTTTTATTAGTAATCAAAACTTAGTTACGTTCATTTTTACATTTTAATATTCCTAGAAAAAGCTCATCATCCACTTTCATCGAGCGAGCACAAAACGCCTCTTCGGAAAGGGACTTCGTTAAACACCGCCACTTTTCGGAAATTAGTCAAATTACCGCCCCGTGTTTGCGCAAGTCACGGCGAATCGGGAAAGTTGGGGAAACTGGCTGTGAAATACTCCGCACATTTATGGAGCCTGTGTCCGCGCCGGAGCCTGATATTCCCAAATAAACGCCGGGAAGTTTCGAAATATGGCTAATCCTATTTCAGGCGAATTCGTTCTCTCCTCTGTGTTTCATTATCGCATAACAGAATTAGACGCCGAAGGAATGGAATCGCATTACCTCCCAGCGAGAAGTTTAAATAGCTCTCCGTGAATAAGGCTGTCGGGAACTTTCTCCCCTTCCGGGCGACAGGCGAAAAGTTGGTGATTCCAGCTCTTTATATTAATCTGGTTAATCCCTTCCTTCCTTCCGTCCTCCTTTCTGTCGGAGTAATTGCCCTGAGACTTACTGTATGCGAGGGAGGGGAAAACACTGATTGCTCAGGTTGATTAAAGCAAGGCACGCATACATTGGCTGCATATCGCAAACGCATTCTTATGTATGTATGTATTTGTGTGTGTGTGTGTGTGTATATATATATATAATATATATATATATATATATATATATTATATATATATATATATATATATATATATATATATATACTTACTAATATATATATACATAAACACACACACATATATATACATACATACATACCATACTATGTATATGTAGAGGGGATCATGGGAAGGGATTCTGGATATCGAGAATTTGCATGTTTTCGACGGCATTTGGCAGTGGTGTCAACTAAGCGTTCCATAAATCACTGCCATGAACTAACTGCACACCCATCGTATTGTATCCACTCTCTCTCTCTCTCTCTCTCTCTCTCTCTCTCTCTCTCTCTCTCTCTCTCTCTCCAGGATCCCTTTATAGTCTCGGCTGCCGCAATCGTTAGCATTTCTCTATTTTACGGAAATGTCGTTCTAACGACTTTCTGATCACTGTCAAATGCCGTCGAAAGACATGCACACTTGATACCCAGGATCCCCGTTATATATATATATATATATATATATATATATATATATATATATATATATATATATATATATATATATATATATGTGTGTGTGTGTGTGTAAATGTGTGTATGTATATATGTATATATATATGTGTGTATGTATATATATATATATATATATATATACTGTACTGTATATTTATGTGTTTATATATAATGTCCTGTACTTATATGTGTGTGTTTTATACATCAGATAATCTATAACATTTGAACATCAATAATCTCTCACTTGAAATACTATGAAATACCTCCAACTCAAATTATTAGATTGATTTAAAATGCCTTTATAATTTCCTCAGTGTAAATAAGTCTAAAATCATCTGCACCATATGCACCTATAGGCACCTGCATACCCTATCTCATACCCTTCTCCCTGACTCCTCTCTCTCTTCTCTCTCTCTCTCTCTCTCTCTCTCTCTCTCTCTCTCTCTCTCTCCAGCTTCCTAATCCTTCCAAAGAGGAAACGGGTCGAGACAAAAAAGCAAGGTGTAAGCTTCGTGACACATCTCTTTATGAAGGCCATTAATATGAAACACCTTTACCTGCCGTGTTTCTCCAGGCAACACCCAACTCCACTTACCTGTCATGAATTTGTTATAGGTCAATCAACACACCTGAGAGAGAGAGAGAGAGAGAGAGAGAGAGAGAGAGAGAGAGAGAGAGAGAGAGAGAGAGAGAGAGAGAGGCCTGAATTGAAAATGAGTCCTGTATAATTTACGTTTTGACAGAATGGCACTCACGGGTCTTTCTCACAGAGAATTACCTCCTATTTTTATTTTCATGAGTGATCCGGATGGATCTTACACTGTCATAATGGATACAATATTCCATTATGATTATACAACAGGGGTACCAGCTCGGGTATCTTTTTTTGTTTTTTTTTTACTTCAGCTTCAATTTTCCCTTTTCACGTTTTATGCTGAAAAATTTTTCGTACTTATTCGCATTTTTTAAAAAGACTGAAACATTCAATACTTTTAACAAGAGCAAACACAGAAGGAATCGCAAAAAAGATAAAATAGAATTAGTGTAAAAGTTTAACTAAACAGTTATTTTTTGCTTCGAAGGGTCAAATCAATACAAATTACATTAAGGTTACTCTAACTATAATGTAACAAAGGCTTAACATCATGCTGCAGGTTAAGGTTTAAATTAATGGCGTTTAAGACAATTGATTTTTACTTCAAGAATCATGCTGATAAACGAATAAAAATGCAAATGACGATATAATAATTTAAAAGAAAATCACAATCAAAAAGCAAATACTCGATAATAACTGTATAACTGGACAATTTTAGAAAATAAAAACCACTTCACTACACAATAAATCTAAGAAAAAAATGAAAATTATATATGAGAATTTTTTAACAGGCCAAAGCTATAGTTATCAAATGGAAGTTTAAGCACTAAATTCATAACTTGGGAAAAAGCCAGAGATATAATTAGTCATTCTTGAATCAAATTACTAGTAAATGAGAAGAAAAGGTATCAAAATTTTACAGTTATGACTGACGTTGGGAGAGTTTTAGCTAACATAAAAAAGTGAAGTGAATCAGAGGATTGAGAATTCTGAGATATATATATATATATATATATATATATATATATATATATATATATATATATATATATATATATATATATATATATATAATCTCTGACTCACATCAGGATCGAACCCAGGTCTTTCAATAATTGAAAGGCAAGTGCTGCCCACTAGGACATACAAGTCATAAAAAAGTTGGAACCTGAGGGCAGCTACCTAAGGAATTACCTGGGCAAGCTGACTGCTTGCATACCAGCGTGTTTTCCCCAACTTCCTGACTCAGCCGACCCAAGTGACAGCATTTCATTCCAATTATCCCATCTGAGTGAATAGATAGAAATAATCAACATATCAATCAAGTGTGGAACAGAAATAAATTTCTGACTCACATCAGGATCGAACCCAGGTCTTTCAATTGAAAGGCAAGGGCCCTGCCCACTAGCCCATACATATGAGTCAGAAATTTATTTCTGTTCCACACGTGATGGTGTGTTGATTATTTCTATATATATATATATATATGAAAATATATATATATATTCTGGGCTCACGTTGGCTGGGACTACGACTCACGACTAGGCACCAGAGTCTGCTGGAATTCCAGAAGCAACGAGGGCCCTCCTGAGAACCTGGGGCTGCATTCTTCTGGCGAACACCGCATCCAAAAGAGGAGAATGGTATATATTGATATAGGTATATAAATAAGCAAATATATATATATATATATATATATATATATATATATATATATATATATATATATATATATACATATGCATTTTATTTTAGTGTTGTGTATCCTTCATGTTTCTCTAGCTATAAAACCCCACCCAAAAAACACACACACACACACACACATACACACACACAGACTCATATATTTACATTCATATACACATACTGACGGCAGTAACTTGTTCGTCACACGGCCCGTCGTTCGATCTGCGAAGTTAAGCCAAGAAAGTCCAGGCATCGTCGGTACATAAGCCCTTTGACCATCTGCGTGGCAGGGGGTGGGGGTACCGACCTCAACTCAAGAGGGACTTGGTGCAGAACGCAATAATTCGCCAGGCAGTATCTTTCTTAATGGGTTAAATGTGTCAGGTAAAATATTGTATGTAAATAAATGTACGTACATATAATGCATATTTATACATACACATACACACACACACACACACACACACATATATATATATATATATATATATATATATATATATATATATATATATATATATATACATAGATATACAATATTATACACATATTTATACATATATATATGTATATATATATATATATATGAAGATCTTTCTTTCCCTTCTAAACCTGACCTACCTCTCTCTCTCTCTCTCTCTCTCTCTCTCTCTCTCTCTCTCTCTCTCACACACACACACACACACACACACACACACACACACACACACACAACCACACACACAAGCGGCTGACTTCAAAGATGTTCTCGCAAATGCTGGCGAAGTCCAGCCTAACTTCTCGTAACAAAATCAACTGAAGCAGCAACAGCATTTTCCCAAAAATGTTTTGAAGGATACCTTTCTCCTACTCCCGGAAAAAAAAAAATTTATTCGGGAAAAGTAGAATTTATTTTCAATTTTGAAAAAAAAAAAAAATTCCGAGAGCGTCCGAATTGTCGGGCGATAATAATGTACCAAAAGAATATAAGAAAAAATTACATTTCTCCCCGAAACTTTTCCGTGGCCATTGTGAAGTTACTAAATTTGATTTCCTTGGGCAACGGTGACGCTTTCATCTTTTCCCTACACAAGAGTACGGGAAGGGAAAGCTAAAGGGAAAGTGGAGAAAGGCGGTAGAAGGAAAGTTAGGAGGGAGGCAGAAGCAGCTTTCTTAGACCATGGGCAGAGGGAAAGCAGCGGAGGGAAAGCTACAACAACAGAGGAAGGAGATGAAAGGAAAGCAAAGGAGAACTCAGTGAAAGTTCAGGTAAAGATGCAAGTGGAAAGTAGAGGAGAGAGAAAGGGAAAAAGAGAAGGAGAACGAAAGGAAAGCACAGGAGGATAAAACTATAAAAACAGCGGAAGGAGACGAAAAGAAAGTATAGGAGGAAAAGTCAGTGGAGGGAAACTTCAAGAGAAAATAGTGAAGTCAAAAGAAAGTCAATGGAGGAAAACTTCAAGAGAAAAAGAGGGGTCAAAAGAAAGTCAGTGGAGGAAAAATTTAAGAGAAAATAGAGAAGTCAAAAGACAGTCAGTGGAGGAAAACTCAAGCCAAAAAATCAGTGGAGGAAAGTCAAAAATAAAGTCAAAAGAAAGTCAGTTGAGGAAAACTTCAAGAGAAAATAGCAAGGTCAAAAGAAAGTCAGTGGAGGAAAACTTCAAGAGAAAATAGCGAAGTCAAAAGGAAAGCATAAGATAAAAAGCAGAGGCAAAGTAGAGATGCATAAAGAAAAACAAATTAGAGGAGAAAAAACAAAACACTAAGTATTGGAGGATACAGAGACAAAAAGCCGAGTCGAAAGGCTTAAGAAATTGGAGGAGGATTACAATGTTGTAGTTAAGTGTATATAAATAAATCACATCATGTTCGTATGTATGTATGTATGTATGTATGTATGTATGTATGTATGTATGTATGCATATATATATATATATATATGTATATATATATATATATATATATATATGTGTGTGTGTGTAAATATGTAAACATATATATATATATATATATATATATATATATATATATATATATATATATATATATATATAACATAAATATGTATATGCATATCCATATACACAAACAATTAGAGCCTGTTTAAGGAGCAAAACTCAGTCTTCATTAAATATTTCAACTGAGTTTTAAGCATTTAGCGATAAGCAAAATGTCTGGTTGTTTACATCTTTGCTCAAAAGCACTGAAATAAAACGAAAATAAACAATTTCACAAAATTAAATCATTTCGACTCATATCGAGTTATTTAAAGAATAAGACATATCTACGATATGAATCTGTAAATCTATGATTAGCAAATATGTGGTAAATATCTAAAAATTAGCTAAGTCACTAATAAATAAATAAATAAATAAATAAATAAATAAATATATATATATATATAATATATATATATATATATATATATATATATTATTGTTTGATATAATGTGTATATATGTATACAAGTATATTACATATATAAATAAATAATTTTGTGATAAGTTTTGTATTTACCACATATATTTCTGATTATATTTACCTATATATATATATATATATATATATATATATATATATATATATATATATATATATATATATATATATATATATATATATATATCTGTGTGTGTGCGTGGGTGCGCGTCACTTCACCCAGATGACAAGTAAATGTGTCTCGCCTCCCCAGCTGTTTCTCCTAGTAACTAAACGCCTAAACACCTCCATTCCACAGAAGGATTCCCTGACAGGAGCGCGTCTCCTGTTGCCTGCCGTCCACGAGGGAGAGGGCGCCGTGGCCTAGGAAATTCGTCCCTTCAGCGAAAGGCAAAACACATTTCTTGTTAATGTCCCGTCGTAAATTAAAACACGGCTGCATCATCATATATTCCACTCTGGGTTTAAGATAAGGGTGGAAGGGAAAAAAAAAGGAAAAAAAAGAAGTCAGGGCGGAGGAAAAGAATGGGAAATATCACGGGGAATTATAATGGCACTATCCATTTTATAAAAACCCCGGGAAGACTGGAAGGCCATTGTTCTATGTTGTCATATTTCTTGGCGGGGCTTTTTATTTTTAACCGCTTCTCTTTTTTTTGCTTCCATTTCTCCTTTTTTTTGTTCTCCTCTCTCTCTCTCTCTCTCTTCTTCTTCATTCTTCTTCTTCTTCTTCTTCTTCTTCTCTCCCCATGTTTTTCTTCTTTCTTTGCCTCCTGCACCTAGAACTTTTCATCTCTCTCTCTCTCTCTCTCTCTCTCTCTTCTTCTTCTTCTTCTTCTTCTTCTTCTTTATATGTTTCTTCTTTCTTTCTATCCTGCACCTAAATACGTTTTCATCTCTCTCTCTCTCTCTCTCTCTCTCTCTCTCTCTCTCTCTCTCTCTCTCTCTTCTTCTTCTTCTTCTTCTTCTTCTTTCCCATGTTTTTCTTCTTTCTTTCTATCCTGCACCTAAAACGTTTTACTCTTTTCATCTCTCTCTCTCTCTCTCTCTCTCTCTCTCTCTCTTCTTCTTCTTCTTCTTCTTCTTCTTCTTCTTCTTTACCCCTGTTTTCTTCTTTCTTTTCTTCCACCTAAATACATTTTCCTTCTCTTTCTCTCTCTCTCTTTCTCTCTCTGTAACTTCTTGAAATATCCTGTTTTCATCTCTCTCTCTCTCTCTCTCTCTCTCTCTCTCTTCTTTCTTCTTCTTCTTCTTCTTCTTCTTCTCTTCTTTTTTCTATCACTGCACCTAAATACGTTTTCATCTCTCTCTCTCTCTCTCTCTCTCTCTCTCTCTCTCTCTCCTTCTTCTTCTTCTTCTTCTTCTTTTCTTCTTCTTTATTTCTTCTTTCCCCTGTTTTTTCTTCTTTCTTTCTATCCCTGCACCTAAATACGTTTTCATCTCTCTCTCTCTCTCTCTCTCTCTCTCTCTCTCTCTCTCTCTCTCTCCTTCTTCTTCTTCTTCTTCTTCTTCTTCTTCTTCTTCTTCTTCTTTCCCCCTGTTTTCTTCTTTCTTTTCTATCCTGCACCTAAATACGTTTTCATCTCTCTCTCTCTCTCTCTCTCTCTCTCTCTCTCTCTTCTTTCTTCTTCTTCTTCTTCTTTCTTTTCTTCTTTCCCATGTTTTCTTCTTTCTTTTCTATCCTGCACCTAAATACGTTTTCATCTCTCTCTCTCTCTCTCTCTCTCTTCTTCTTCTTCTTCTTCTTCTTCTTCTTCTTCTTCTTTCCCCATGTTTTCTTCTTTCTTTTCTATCCTGCACCTAAATACGTTTTCATCTCTCTCTCTCTCTCTCTCTCTCTCTCTCTCTCCTTCTTCTTTTCTTCTTCTTCTTCTTTCTTCTTCTTATTTATTCTTTTCTTTTTCTTTTCTTTACCTAAAACGTTTTCACTTTTCTATCCTGCACCTAAAACGTTTTCATCTCTCTCTCTCTCTCTCTCTCTCTCTCCTTCTTCTCGTTTTCATCTCTCTCTCTCTCTCTCTCTCTCTCTCTTCTTCTTCTTTTCTTCTTCTTCTTCTTTTTCTTCTTTTCCCCTGTTTTTCTTTCTTTTCTATCCTGCACCTAAATAACTCTCTCCAGCTTCTCTTCTTTCTTCTTCTTCTTCTTCTTCTTCTTTCCCCTGTTTTCTTCTTTCTTTCTATCCTGCACCTAAATACGTTTTTCATCTCTCTCTCTGTCTCTCTCTCTCTCTCTCTCTCTCTCTCTCTCTCTCTCTCTCTCTCTCCTCTCTCTTCTTCTTCTTCTTTCCCATGTTTTCTTCTTTCTTTCTATCCTGCACCTAAATACGTTTTCATCTCTCTCTCTCTCTCTCTCTCTCTCTCTCTCTCTCTCTCTCTCTCTCTCTCTCTCTCTCTTTTCTTCTTCTTCTTCTTCTTCTTCTTCTTTCCCCCTGTTTTCTTCTTTCTTTTCTATCCTGCACCTAAATACGTTTTCATCTCTCTCTCTCTCTCTTTCTTCTTTAACATCCCTCCCCAGGTTTTCTTCTTCCTTTCCTCTCGTAAACCTGAGTACTTTTTCATCTCTCTCTCTCTCTCTCTCTCGTTATTTATTCCCCTGTTCTTTAAAAACAAATAAAAACTAAATTAAAAAAAACGGTAGAAGCAATGACCATAACTCTACCAGCGTCTAGCCTGAGGCGCATCGTATTTCAGAAGATTAAGTCAGCGGGGATTTTTACAAATGGTGAAATATTTTGTGAAATGCTCTGCTTCCAAAATTTAACGCATTTTCGTCCAGTTACAAGAAGAATAGAATATGTAAAATAAAAAAATAGAGAGAGAGAGAGAGAGAGAGAGAGAGATCGTTTATAACAAAATCGGTTGTTTGGACCAGGTGGGAAGAGAAATTTGGGGCGCATTCTGTTTCATGTTTCAAATGATAATGATACAGTGAATTTAGTGATCACTTGCATCAGTATCTTAAGCAATAATAATAATAATAATAATAATAATTTTAGTTTTCTGTCCGTCCACACTTTTTTCTGTCTGCACTTTTCTTGTCCGCCTTCAGATCTTAAAAATTACTGAGGTTAGAGGGCTGCAAAATGGTATGTTGATCATCCACCCTCCAATCATTAAACATACCAAATTGCAGCCCTCTAGCCTCAGTAGTTTTTATTTCATCTAAGGTTAAAGTTAGCCATAATCGTGCTTCTGACAACGATATACGACAGGCCACCCCCGGGCCGTGGCTAAAGTTTCGTGGGCCGCGGCTCATGCAGTATTATACCGAAACCACCGAAAGATAGATCTATTTTCGGTGGCCTTGATTATACGCTGTAGCGGCTGTACAGAAAACTCGATTGCGCCGAAGAAGCTTCGGCGCATTCTTTACTTCTTTATTATTACCTTAAAATAAAAAAAAACAAGTACATCACGAATCATTCGTTAAAAATTCTATTATTTGCATTTTTCTGTATATTATGTTAACTACAGATAATATTCAGCTGATCCTGATTTATATCTTCACTAAATTCTTTTGATACGTGATGCAATTTCCTAGCTTCTGAGTTTTTATGATAATAATTCCTGGGCAAAAAGTGTTGTTAATGCAATATAATTAAAACCCACCGAAAAACAATCTATACAATCTATGAAATGTTGTAGTGAATACAAGCTTCTCTAAATGATAAAGTCAGGTCCTACACTTAAAAGCATCAGATTCAGTTAAAAGAAATCGATAGAAAAATGGTAATTAGATATAGGTATGAATATTTTCAAAGACATACACACACACACACACACACGCCAATATATATACATGCATATATATAGAGGTATATAAATTTATATGTATGTACGTACATATAAATATATGTGTGCCTGTATATATATATATATATATATATATATATATATATATATATATATATATGATATATATATATATATATATATATATATATATATATATATATACCGGAATACCTAATGGTGAAGATAATAATAATTAATTCTCTAACATGCAACGCCAAGAAAAATAAATCGGCATACCTACTCCAATCGAATTCACCAAAATGTACGAAAACATCCAAAAAAAAAAAAAAGAAAGGCATGCAAGCAAGCCTTCCTCGCGACCAAAGAAAGAAAAATCGCGAACCAAACAAATACAGCCCGCTACTCAAGTGACTGCAGAAATAAACAAACACGTTCAGGGAATTGTGAATTAGAATATACGAGACAGGGAAGAAATGGTGAGCATTTGGAGCATTACAAGGAGAATTTTTTTTTTTTCGTGTTTGTTTTTTTTTTTTTTTTTACATTTTCCTGGGGTCTTAACATAAACGAATGGTTCAGAGGAGACGGAATTAATGAAGTGAATTTACGAATTTGCGCGTATTTAAGTGTCAAGTCTGAATGCTGTTAGGTATATTGAGTATGTTAGATACATCTTCTCGATGTATTGGCAATAATACACACACTCTGAGCGTGTGTGTGATTATATATATATATATATATATATATATATATATATATATATATATATATATATATATATATATATATATATATATGTGTGTGTGTGTGTGCGTGCATGTATGTATATATATATATATATATATATATATATATATATATATATATATATATATATATATATATATATATATATATATTTATATATATTCTGTGTGTGAAGGAATGATACAATATAGGCTATTTACATTCTGAAAACCTTTCCAGCCATACATTTCGTCCTAAATTTATTTTTGGCCATCAGATGTATAATAATATAAATAAAAAAAACTTCCACTTATAAAGGGAAATGTTTTTTCCACATCCTGCCGTCCTCTGGTTAACTTATGGAAAACGGCACTTTTTGGCATTTGTGGCTTTCCTACATGATTATTGTGGCCCATAAAATTCTTGAAATTGCCGCAAATTTCCGGTTAATAAGTAAGATGGCGATATGCACAGAAAATTATAAAAGGAATTACCGTGGGTGCTTTCAATACCTTAGAAGTGGTATATAATGATGCGGTTTTTATAATAATATCAAAATATAGGTTTGGAATGATTTTCAGTGATTACTTGACAGATACCTTTTGTAAGGCATTTAAATACATAAATATTTAACTGAAATACAGAGAAATAACCTCTGAAACTGAAATGAAGTACATAAAGAACGATACCGAAATATTTCATGATGCTGAAATATAGGCTGTATGAATTACAGAAAAATGCTTACTCAGGAAAAAAAACAAAGATATTTCAGTCTGAGCCGCAAGACTTAAGCTGTAAAAGGTTATTCATCCTTAAAACATGGAATTAGCCTCGAAGGATTTCGAGGAAGATATGAGAACTTTTATGAGTTTTTAGGATAATGCGGGACCGTAACTTACAAGTTTTACAAGATCAGAGTAAATAATGTTATGACCCGGCCATATCGTGTGCGATGTTTTCTAATGGGGAGTCTCGGATGAAAAAGTAAGCGGTTTTTTCTCTCTCTCTCTCTCTCTCTCTCTCTCTCTCTCTCTCTCTCTCTCTCTCTTATACACAAACACGCACACACGCATACGCGCACACACACACACCAATACACAACCACGCACACAATGTTCTAGCATCTTAAACAAGGTCTCTCTCTCTCTCTCTCTCTCTCTCTCTCTCTCTCTCTCTCTCATGCACACACACAAATACATACACAAACACAGAGTGTTTAAAGCTTTTTATATAGCAGCTCTCTCTCTCTCTCTCTCTCTCATAGTCTTTAAGCTTTTAGTTTTTATGTACTCTCTCTCTCTCTCTCTCTCTCTCTCTCTCTCTCTCTCTCACACACACACACACACACACACACACACACACACACGAAGATACACAACCACGCAAACATTAACACGCGCATCGTGTTCAAACCCTTTAACCAGAAGCTCTCTCTCTCTCTCTCTCTCTCTCTCTCTCTCTCTCTCTCTCTCTCTCCTCTCTGAGAGAGAGAGATAGGGAAGCACTTGCAGATGTGGCCGAGGAAGATGGGAACGCATAAGAATCCTGGAAGGACATAAAACTCGGAATACGGGAATAACATTCACATTCCAATAAAGAACCGCCATTGGGTTGGTGCGCCATAATGCTGTCGGGAATATTCCTTTCAACTCTGCTCATTGGGTATCCAGCCGGAATGACATCCCATTACACTGCATTAAGTTATTAGATTGTAATCCTTACTCCCATGATATGCGGTTTTTTTTTTTTTTTTTTTTTTTTGTTTTTTTTTTTGGGGGGGGCGGAGTTTACGGGAAAGTGTATATGTATGTGTATGTACTGCATGTATGTACAAAAGCATATATACACACATATATATATACATACATATATATATATGTGTGTGTGTGTGTGTGTATATATTATATATATATATATATATATATATATATATATATATATATATATATATATATATATATATATATATAATATATATGTATGAGTATACATATTAATATATATATATATATATATATATAATATATATATATGATATATATATATTAATATATATAATATATATATATATATATATATATATATATATATATATATATATATATATATATATATCTACAGCATGTGTGTGTATATTATATATGTACATATATATATACATATATATATAATGTATAATATATATTCATGCAAAAATAACCTTGTGATAAATGGAAACATGCCTCAAAGTCTAATGCAATTTTTCACATTTTTACACTTCAGAGTGTATAAATAAATGATTTCATATATGACACAGTTTAGAACTGTTTTCGATAAAAAAGCAACTTAGCTCTGATATGAAAAAAATGGAACTCTTCAGAAGTTGTCATTACTGAAAGACATTACCTTGAAGGATTATTTTTCTGGTTACCAGCTGTTTAACATATATATATATATATATATATATATATATATATATATATATATATATATATATATATATATATATATATATATAAAGCCTATTCAGCTACCATAGAATTGTTGAATGTCCTTTCTATATTGCCTTGACCACGATTATCGCTGGAAACTGAACAAATTATTACAACATCCATATTCTAAACAGAAATTCTCCATATAGAATTATCAGTCCTGAATTATCTAAGAATGGCGTTTGGTTTGATATTACCCAGTTTCTTGAAGACATGACAGTAATTAATTAACTCTTGCTTCAATTAAATGTTTTTCTAAAATTCATGTTTTATATCTGAACAACGTAACCTATTTTTGAGGTAAACTTTTATGTTTCTGAGAACCATAGGTTAATTTTTTCAAAGATAAGTTTTCACAAAGGTAATTTTCCCAAAAGGTAATTTTTTTTCAAAAGTAATTTTTCAAAAAAATATTTTTAAGTTAATTTTTTTTCTACTAAAGGTGATTTTTCATTTCTATAATCTGCACGAAGGAAACGATCATTCTCAATAAAAGCAAAATGAAGGAAAAGATGAAAATACGACCACAGCCGTCGGTCCCACCACAACAAATGCGTCTTCATCCTTCCACCCTATCCCATCCCAGTCCCAACACTTCAACCCTATCCTAAGGCTCCCCTGGCCCTAACGACCGCCCCCCACAATCCCAGGCCCATGGGTATGAGATCAGAAGCTCGAAAGAGAGCCACCGATGCCATCCCGAAGTTATATATTTCATCCGAATTTCCATCTCAAGCTAAAGCGGTGGGGGGAAGGGGGTGGGATAAGGGTGGGAGGGTACTCCCTCCGGGTCCGGTACCCACCCTCAAATCCCCCCCCCTCCCATTTCCATTTCTCCAAAATCCACCTCACCCCTCACCTCCTCTCTTCCATCAAGGGTCCTTCTCTCATGCGAGTCCTATAACTCCTCTCACTTCTCGATCTTCCTCAACCTTACTCCTCCCATATCCCCTCCCATCCCCCCTCTCCCACTCTATCTCCTCATCCTCCCTTGATCCTCCTCCTCCTCCTCCTCCTCCTCCTCCTCCCACCCCCCTCTTGCTCATCCGTTTCCAAATCACCCCAGGAGGCCAAATTTGCCACTCTCCGATGTGGCCATCGGAATATTTTTTCCCACGCCTACCTGGCAATATCCGCTGCTGCTCCCTTGCCAGCCTACCTGCCTGCCTGCCTGCCTGCCTGTCCCGGTCTCCGCACATTTTTCATCGGTTCCCCTCTCTCTCTCTCTCTCTCTCTCTCTCTCTCTCTCTCTCTCTCCTCCATTCGCCATTCGCTTGCGTTCGTTGTTTGGTTTTGTGTTTTGATTGTGTTTGGTTCCTCTGTTTTTATGCACTGGTTTCCCATTTTCCTTTATCAGATTGTTTATTGTCCTTTTGGCTCTTTTTGTTTACTTGGCTAACGTCTTGTTTGTTTGTTCTTTTATACTTTATTTCTTTTATTTATCTTTCATTCACGAACGGTCTACCGGAAAAAATATGCAATGTTTGCTTTTTTATTCTGTTTTCGAAGTCATCTATGTTTTCCTCTTAAATTACGTCTCTCTGGTTTTCAAATAAAAAAAGTTTTGAAGGAAATTACATAATTCACTAATTTCCAATTTATACCGTATCGTACTAACCAAACATAAGAAATGCTTTCCTTTTTCCCCCATACCTTTGTTTATTTATCACTAATCTATATTATATATGTATTATTACATTTTTAAAACGGAAAAGCAGGTATTCAGGTACAAATTAAAATTGATAAAAAAAAACTTTCAATATTCAATTACTTCCAGTCTTGCCTTCTGCACATTCAGTCAGTTCAGAATCATAACAACTAGTTTTTCTAGTTAATTACTAATATAAATCCTATATTCGTTCACTTTTCACTGCAGAAGTTTGACACACTAAAAAAAAACTAAAATAAAAAGCATTGTAATTCTAGGACAGCCTATTAATATAATTGCAAAGTACGAAGAGACAAATTAACAATTAGCTATTATGTATATATATATATATATATATATATATATATATATATATATATATATATATATATATATATATATATATATATACTGTATATACATAAAAATTAATATATATTATATATATATATATATATATATATATATATATATATATATTACATATAAATGTGCGCGTGAGCGCGGGATTGTACGTTCTATGAGAATCCTGTAACACAACGGTGTGTCATATTGCCACAATCTTCGAAGAAATAAAGTAACATGGCTTGAAAGTAAAATCATTATTGAAGCTCTACATAATGGGTTAAATCCCATCGTACTTCGTTAATGACACTAACTTTCCCTATAAAGGGATCGAGGATAATGCAAGTAATCGTTAATTATCCTCGCGTTATTAATCTCTCCTCTCTCTCTCTCTCTTTCGAAGTGTCATTGAAGACGGGAAGCTTACGAAGACTTGAACAAGAGGAACACAGTTCCGTGCAGTGATCGGATTTAATATTCCAGAGGTCATTTATCAGGCGGTCGTTGTATTGTATATATTCAAACGACACTAACAACACCAGCAACCATTTAAACAAGGAGATAACACTCGAACTACAACAACACCAACAACAACAACCATTTAATCTTGGAGATAAGCCTTCAAACTACAACAGCGATGAAGGCAAGCAGAATAACATTCATAATTAATGTTCTTCTGTTTCAACCATTAATCTGTTTAGGTTAATGGCTGGTACTCTCGTTTTAGGATGGAATACATCAGTCATGTTTTAAATTAGATACAACTAAACAGCAATAGTTACGGAAATGATACCCAATAACAATGTACAAAAACAAAAGTTAATAATATGGACATAGCAGAGAATAATACTTATAAACTAAAAACTCTAATTCTCTATGTCCTCACTTTTCTGAACTCCAACCCTTTTCATTCAAGAAGAAGATGTAAGCACATATTATCATATTAAAAAAACAGCATTATGGCATCTATATGAATATCATATAATATAAGAATCTCATAATTTCGTTCGTTTATGTTTCTTACGATTACCTACCAATCCGTGATCAATACTAGGTGGCGTTTTCCTGATTAAAAAAAAAAAACCTGCTAACAAAAAGACAAACAAACTCTCAAAAAGACAAGCCTACAAACAAACGGGACGCAAATTCCTGAGTTGTAAGCTAGTATTGCACCAGCACCGGTTTTTTTCCCCCATGCTCCTATGTTAGGTTAGGTTAGGTTAGGCTGGGTTATGTTAGTTTAGGATATTACCTCTCGATTAATTTGGATGTGGGGAACATAATGACATTATTTTCAAGAAAATTCTATGGTTGGTTTTTAAGATATGGAGTCCCGCTTTTTTCAGAGAAAGGTCCTGGTACTCGGTTACTGCTCGGGAAAAAAACCTTCCATCCTTTGGCAGAGACAAAAAGGCATAATAAATAATTCGGGATATAATTCCATAGTCTGGAAGTACAAAATAAGAGCGACTAAACAAGAGGTTTGACTCTCAGGTTCACAACTTGATCATAGCATCAGTCACATGAAGCTTGGCATGCACATCAAGGATAAAAAAATAGAGGCATCTTGTCTATTGACTCTCGAGAGCAGTATTATTAATTTTACTAATAACCACAGGTTTCAATAAGCTCTCCAGAGCAGCACTAAAAGTGATGTACTGTATATATAAAATGAGCATGGGCTTCAAGCTCTCGAGAGCACTGACCAAATCACTACCTATAACATGATCGGAGATTTCAAGGAGGTCTCGAGAGTAGCACACGAAGTAATACCTATAAAACAAGCAGAGGCTTCAAGAACCTCTTGAGATATATATATATATATATATATATATATATATATATATATATATATATATATATATATATATATATATATATATATATATATATATATATATATATATATATAATTTATATTAAATAAACGGAGCTCTCCAGAACAGGATTTAAAATAATAATCTATAAACAAACATAGGTTTCACGAAGTTCTCGAGAGCAGCACTCCATTTGGTATGCAATATTTATTCGCCACTGGCCTTTCGCTTCAGGTTAAAGGGCGATACGGAATAAAGCGAGTCGCCTAGCCTATGGAGAGCTAAGTGTCAATCAAAGAAAATGGATGCTGCTGAAGCGAGCAGAAGTGGAAAATCTAGTTAGACAATCACCAACATACTGTATCTAAATATTTCATTCAACCTTTTGCAGCAGAAATGGGCTGATTTCACCTTACATTCGACTGTTCTCGTTTTTATTTCAGCATTCCAAATGGACTCTCATTACCACTAATGCTCGCCAAGACCTGCGGACTGAGGAACAATAGATGCTTCAGCCACCTACCATGAATGATTGAGGAATTCTCTCTCTCGGTTGCGACAATAACAAGGGAAAATTAATCTTTCCAGCGTCTCTCGTGTGTTGGACTTTCTATATGTTATTCATTGACAGTATTTCGGATAAAAGTTTTAGGCTCTGAGGCATGGATTTTTGATGACTTGGATGTCGGGCCGCATTATCATAAATTTATTTCTTGAACTTTCTGTTCTTCGCATTGCGCGCACGCCACATTAATATATATATATATATATATATATATATATATACACACACATAATAAATATATATATATATATGTAAATCTATTTATCTATCTATCTGTATATATATATTATATATATATATATATATATATATATATATATATATATAGAGAGAGAGAGAGAGAGAGAGAGAGAGAGAGAGAGAGAGAGAGCAAATAATTATGCAACAAAGTTAACCTTCTCAATCCTCCATCCCACCGCCCCCAAACCCACCCCGAACCCAGAACCCAATATCACATAATAACTTAGGTACCCGTTCTTTACTTCTTTCTGTGCTCGAGATAAACATCTTTTTCCGAGTCTCGGTGTTTTTAATAACAAAACGATCATGCAATTCCATCCTCCACTGTCATGCCACTTAACAAATGAACTTAATTATAACCGATCAATTCCCATGATGCATCATGCATACAATACCTCTCTTACAAAACATTAAAAAAAAAGAATAACGTTACGGATTCGCGGAAATTTGCAGACGAGGGGGGAAAACAAAAACAAGTAAACAGAGAAAGATGGATAACAACTTGAAAGAGAGGGGGAAAACAAAAACAAAACAAAAAAAAAGAAAACGTCTGGAAAGTGAAAGCTTAACCGAGTGTGTAATTGGGATCTGGGGATGGATTCATTAAATACCCGCATATGTTTCGTTTTGGCCGATTCGCTGTGAAATCGCCAATTAATGACAGTTCATTGCGGCGTAATTAAAAAAAAAAGGAAGAAGAAGCGGAAAAGGGGGTTGCCAAGTCATGTTTCATGGATATGATCTTGTTATTGAATTCAATTTGCGTTGGTCATTTTTTAGTTTTCTGTAAAAGAAAACATTGTGTCTGTCCGTCCGCACTTTACTCTGTCCGCACTTTTTTCCCGTCCGCCCTCAGATCTTAAAGACTACTGAGGCTAGAGGGCTGCAAATTAGTATGTTGATCATCAACCCTCCAATCATCAAACATACCAAATTGCAGCCCTCTAGCCTCAGTAGTTTTTTTATTTAATTTAAGGTTAGTGTTAGCCATAATCGTGCTTCTGGCAACGACATAGGATAGGTCACTACCGGGCCGTGGTTAAAGTTTCATGGGCCGCGGGTCATACAGCATTATACCGAGCCACCGAAAGACAGATCTATTGTCGGTGGCCTTGATTATACGCTGTAGCGGCTGCACAGAAAACTCGATTGCGCCGAAGAAAATTCGACGCATTTTTTACTAGTCAGTATTAAGGAGTTTATTTGTGTAAACTGCGGAGGATTAAGATGGCGTGTGTCGAAATTATTATAAAATCAAAATACCTATAAAAAAAACAATAATCCGTGTCTTGTTGGCATGCCACTCAGATGCCATGATTAGTTACTGCCGCGGTGTGGGGTCTGCGGCGGGAGGTTGAAACCAACATATTCCTTGGAAACTTGAATTTCAAGTAAATAGCACCCCTTGGGCTTGTTCCATATCGTTAGGTTTCATCTAGGGAATAAAAAAAAAAGAATAAATACACTTTACCAACCACTAAAATGATTTACCCTGATCATCTCTTAAACTAAATAGATTCATTTGCGTAACACTCAAAGAATTTTATCAATTCTGCACTGAAACGGATATTATAATGGACAGACATTTGCATGAGCTGCTAAGTATTAAAACGGCTCAAGTTGATATTTTTTGTGGGTCGTAAGAGGCTTATATTAATATAAAATCTAGAGTGTCAAAACATTTTGAATATTTTTAATATCGAAGGTAATATCAATTCAAACCTCTTTTCAAATCATTAGCGAACATAAAATTGGTTGATGTTGGTTAAATTTATGTTCATTAGAGGTTCGTTTATAACAACTCGATTACTTTTAATTGGTAGGTGACTATGATAATTGGTTAATATTGAAGAAATATTAACATGAAGTGATAGTAATATTAATATTAATATTTGTTAGTACTGAAATGCTTTCTGATATATACTCCCGAGTATCAAAGTCGTTTATGTTGTTAATGTTTGCTAATGTTAAAATGTTTATGTTCAAATCATTTGTATAGCCATTATGGGGTTCACTTGCATAAAACCAAATATTAAGTGATAGTTTACTATATACATTTGTAATAATCTCAGAAGTAAAATTATTAAAAACCAGAGAAGCAAAATAGTTTATGTAGACTTTTTTCTCTGTGGTGAATTAAAGGTGCGGAAGATATAGCTTTCAAAATATTACAAGTGATTTTGTAGTGATAATTTGTCACTGATATCAAAGCATTTATTTTAAAAAGCTCGAGAGAATCTTTTTTAAAAGCTCTAATGTAAAACAACAGAGTCGCCTTTTTCATTGTTACATAATTATTCGTTAAACATCACTATTCCAACGCACTTACTTTATGTAAATCCTTGTATTTCCTTGAAATCTCTGTAATCAAAATGCAAAATGTAGTTTTAATTTCCGGTACTTTTTTTTCTTTTCTTTTTTTTTTTGGAGCGATGACATGATTTAGTAATCATTTCCACAAACACATTTGCATTTTACATATTCTTCTTATCTTACGTTCACAATATAATTTTAGGTTAGTTCGTTTCAAAATCTTTTTTAATTACCACTCTGTGAACACTTATTTCTTCTTAAGTTCATAATATAATTCTTGCTTAGTTCATCTGCTATGCTTAATAAAAAGTATTTCAAATTTTGAGTTTTCTGTAAAAGGAAACTATTGCTCAGGCTTTGTCTGCCCGTCCGCACTTTATTCTGTCCGCACTTTTACTGTCCGCCCTCAGATCTTAAAAACTACTGAGGCTAAAGGGCTGCAAATTAGTATGTTGATTATCCACCCTCCAATTCTCCAACATACCAAATTGCATCCCTCTAGCCTCAGTAGTTTTTATTTTATTTAAGGTGAAAGTTAGCCATAATCGTGCTTCTGGCAACGATACAGGATAGGCCACCACCGAACAGTGATTAAAGTTTCATGGGCCGAGGTTCATACAGCATTATGACGAGACCACTGAAAGATAGATCTATTTTCGGTGGCCTTGACTATGCGCTGTAGTTCATTTGCTATATTTAATAAAAGTGTTTAATTGTCGCTTAGTTCATTTGCTATATTTAATAAAAGTGTTTAATTGTCGTTTAGTTCATTTGCTATTTTTAATAAAAGTGTTTAATTGTCGCTTAGTTCATTTGCTATATAGTGTTTGATTTTCGCTTAATTTATTTGCTATACTTAATAAAAGTGTTTACTTTTCACTTAGTTCATTTCCTATATTTAATAAGTGTTTACTTTTCCCTTAGTTCATTTGCTATATTTAATAAAGGTGTTTGATTTTCGCTTAGTTCATTTGCTATATTTAATAAAAGTGTTTGATTTTCACTTAGTTCAATTGCTATATTTAATAAAAGTGTTTCAAACGCTTTCACGACTGTCTTCTCCAAACGATTTGCATATCACAGCAAAATGTCATCTTCGAAATTATTATATTCTCTCACAGTATAATTTTCGCTTAATTCAACTGTTTTGTTAATAAAATCATTTCAATTTTTTCTTTAAATTAATTCACTTCCGCGACTCCTCCAAACGGTTTACACAGCATAGAAAACGTAATCTTCGCAATCTATTATATACTTTCACAATAAAATTTTCTTTAAAAATTCATCTGCTCTCCTCCAAACGATTTTAATAGTCTTCGCAATTAGATATTTCAAATTTTCCCTTCTTTTAATAAAATAATTTCAAACTCTTTTAAAAAATTATAATTCCCATTCGCGACCCTACCCTCCAAACGATTTACACAGCATAGAAAACGTAATCTTGACAGAAAACAGAATTTTCGCAAGTATTCATCGGGCACAACAGCGCCATCTGCCTTCATGACGGTGAAGAGTTTAAGCTGGGAATCAACACCAGATTATTATCTTGCCTGATGATTGATTTTCAAGGCCAATGACGGTCATTAATGTCGAGCAGATGCATACATTAACAGGCCAGAGGATTTAAGTGTTAAGTCATGAGGAGGAAAATACCTTTGAATGGATTTTTGCGATTTTTTTTTACTGCCGGAGATTATGCACACGTTATCTACAAGTATGCGATATAAATGTGGGTCTTTGATAACGACAGTGCCAGGGATTACAGAGGGATTATTTGCTTGTTTAGGGTGATTTAATTTGTCTGGGAAAGGAAAACTCAAGTGGCTGAAAGGACTGCAATTATGCTTCTCTCTGTTATAGTCTTGGCACTGAGGGCATGACCGTTCTATTGACAGTGATGAAAATGACCCTTGAAATTATATTATATTATATTATATTAGTTATATTATATATATTATATATATATTATATATTATATATATATATTATATATTATATTATATATATATATATATATTATATATATATATATGTATTTATTTATATATATATATATATATATATATATATATATATATATATATATATATATATATATATATATATATATATATATATATATATATATATATATATATAAATCATTTAAAATCAAACTCCGATGGAGAATTGTCGCAGGGTATGTGATAAATGGTGGTATCGTCTTGACACCAGAAGCCCATTCAGCGACTCCAGTAGAACGCTACCCACTGAGCTATCAAGAGACGTTGAAATCGGGAACTGAAGAGAAGCTCGGTGGGTAGCGTCTGGAGTCGCTAAGGTTTGTGATATATGATAACATGATGATAAATTATACAATTCTCCATCGGAGATATTCCCGAGGTATGAATGATATTGAGCGACATTTGTAGCTTCATGATTGTATATAAATCACGGTGATAAAAAATTTCATATATATATATATATTATTATAAAATATTCTTATATATATACATAACATAATATATATATTATATATATATATTTTTAATATTATCTGATAATTTAATAAATAACCATGAAAAACACGATAAGCAAGTTCCAAGACATTGAAAAAACCGGGAAGAAATTCTGGACATAATTGTGATATATATGATAACTGATGATTGTATACATATATACATATATATATATATATATATATATATATATATATATATATATATATATATATATATATGTATATATATATATATATATATATATATATATATATATATATATATATATATTATTAAAAAATATTTTTGCATATGTTAATGAACATTATAGCTGCTGTTTTAACGTTATCTGACAGTTAAAATCAACGGAATGAATGAAGGTCATAGAGAGAGAGAGACAGACAGACAGACAGACAGAGGAGACACCATCGTTTATAGACCCTGTTATAAATAATTTTCCCCACCTGCATACTTAATGAAATGGAAAGAGCAATATTTATCTAAAATATTATTCCATCACAATCCCATTGAAATAACACTGCCCCACGGTATTATTGTTTTAATTCGGTACAAAACTGTGCAGTGCATTAGTTCTATTTCGATGAGGATTCGTAATATACTCTTTTTACTCATCCCAATAGCTTCACATTAACGCGCAGGCATTAGCACTCTGTTGTATGTATATGTATATGTATATGTATATGTATATGTATATGTAGCCTATATGTATATGTATATGTATATGTATACGTATATGTATATGTGTGTAAATATATATATATATATATATATATATATATATATATATATATATATATATATATATATATATATATATATATATATATATTATGTATTATGTGTATGTATCTACACATATATACACATATATGTGCGTATGTGTGCATATATATATGTATATAATTATATAATTATATACATTTATTTCCCCTCTAAATATTTTCAGATACTCTACGGCAAGGACTGGTTGCTCTTGGGGCAAGAGCCCGTGCCAGCACAAGCTGTCCAAAAATGTCATCCTATCGAATTTCCTCACAGTTCTGATAAATAAAGAAATAATAAAAACAACTATTCCAATTATAAGATATAAAATTTAAAAAGTAGGGTAATAATAAGTTCACGATCATTTTGTGAAGGTTCCCATTACATCCCTCACGACTGATTTCAATAATAATAATAATAATAATAATAATAATAATACTATTATTATTTCAGTGAAAGTTCCCAATTCTAGTAATCAAGACTGGCTCTAACGGTTTCTGGAAATAATAATAATAATAATAATAATAATAATAATAATAATAATAATAATAATAATGTCAGTGAAAGTTCCCCATTCCAGTAATCAAGACTGACTTAAATGGTATCTGGAAATAATAATAATAATAATAATAATAATAATAATAATAATAATAATAATAATAATAATAATAATAATTTCAGTGAAAGTTCCCCATTCCAGTAATCAAGACTGACTTTAATGGTATCTGGAAATAATAATAATAATAATAATAATAATAATAATAATAATAATAATAATAATAATAATAATAATAATAATAATATCTTACTTTAGCGAAGGCTCCCAATCCCAGCAATCAGAATTAGCTTCAATGATATTTTAATATACAAAAAATAATAATAACATACAAATAACACACACAAAAGTTGCTTCAAGTCAGTGAGTTGAAATACAGAGCGACAAAAATGAAACTTAGATTTGAAGAGCACCGACGAAATTCAGGTTTGATTAATTAAACCTCAATTAAATCATTTTGGCAACAGATTATAGGCAGAATTAGTTTCATGAATTTGATGGTAGACTAATCTAATAGTACGTCAGACTGGCAGATTAATCTATTATTGCGTTGGGCCGAATTTAATTTCTTTATTAAAAATAATAATGTAAGTGAAAAAATATATCAAAATGTGAATGAAAGTGTCAAAGCAAAACTGAAATACATAATAAAATTTAACGCAAATTTGAAAATGAGCGAATTATGTCAAACGACATATCAATCAAAATGAATAATGAATGAGTGGAATACTTCAATGAACAGCCTAAATCGACAAATAAGCGAATAAATTAAGAGAATAGTTAATGGACGAATTAGCGTCCCTGCTTTACCAATGTCTACCTCCCCTCTTGGGAGACCCATTCGAAATTCCGTCAGTGTAAACCATTAGCATACAAAATTGATATTAAACTGATGGTATTAACATAATGGCAGTGACGCAGCCTTACCTCTCCCCCTACCCAACACAAGGGCTGCCGTCCTTACATCCTCCCCCTCTCAATTTCCCCTGGTTCCACCAACCAACAACCACCCCTCTCTTCCTACCCAATCTTTGTCCATCTCCTTTTATTTAACCATTCCCTCTCCATTCCATTCTCCGTCGCTTCCCCTTTTCCAGATATGACGCAATTTTATATTTTGTAATCAATCAAGTTAGTCCTCCCCACCCTCCTACCCAATCCACTCTCTCTCTATCTCATCCCTCCCCCCAACTTCCCTCTCTTATCATCCTCCTCCTCCTCCTCCTGCTGCATCGTGTCTCTCCCCAGGCCCCTTCCTCTCCAACCTCCCACCCCCAACTCTCCCCTCCCTCTCCCAACCTCCCTCCCCCTTTACATCATCCCAAAATAAGGAGCAATCGCATCACTTAGAGCAACAGAACGGCATTCCAATAAGATGATAATGGGGAGATTATGAGGACTGGGGGAAGATGGAGGGGGGAGGTTGAATCTAGCCTATATTCTCTCTCTCTCTCTCTCTCTCTCTCTCTCTCTCTCTCTCTCTCTCGTTATTACCAGTCTCCTCATATCTTCATGGCAATAACCTTTACTGCTTAGTCACCATTATTAAATCTCTCTCTCTCTCTCTCTCTCTCTCTCTCTCTCTCTCTCTCTCTCTCTCTCTCTCGTTATTACCAGTCTCTCTCATCTTCATGGCAACATCCTTTACTGTTCAGTCTCCGTTGCCAAGTCTCTCTCTCTCTCTCTCTCTCTCTCTCTCTCTCTCTCTCTCTCTCTCTCTCTCTCCTCATTAAATATCGTCATAACGCGACTTCCAACATTTTCCGTTTTAACATTCATGTTAATTACGCAGAAATACGCATTCCTGTTATTCATTTATGTCATGGGGCTCTTTCCGGATCCGTTTATCTCGTAGGTGGGCATTGCGGTTTTGTTCGATAATGGTTTATTAAGGCTTTCCATGTAAAGCTTTGAATAACGACCAAAATAGTAAGTTGAGCTTCTATAACGTTTGTTCTTTATAAATATTTCTTATTTTGATTAATAATAATAATAATAATAATAATAATAATAATAATAATAATAATAATAATAATAATAGCATAAACAGAAAAGGGTTTTTTATACCTATCAGTGACAACGTAGTTCAATGGCGCCGGTGACCACTTTTAATGTGACGCCACTTTATAAACAACAGTGGTCAGTAAAAGTTGATTTATTGCTTTACGTAAAGAGCAGGATAACTGCGTCTTACATTTAAAGCTAGGTCGACTGGTGGGATGCAACCCGGGATCAAACCACAGCCCTTACAAACGCAACTCCGTATATGTCTGTGATACTTGTGTGTTTCTCTTAATTATATGGAAATTATTCAGCCCTGGGGATGCTATGCCATTGGAACTTCAAAAGTTCAAGCGAAGATGCAGCGCATTATTACCCTACAACAATTCTCCTTATATTTTAATAATTTTCTTACATTTTTATGTGTTTATTGATTGGTAGTTTACTTTTTCTTTTCTGTTAATTTATCTCTTCTTTCTGTCTTTCTACATTTCTATTACCTTCTGTTATTTCTTTCAAACGAATACCATAGTCTTTGGCAGCTTGAATTTCAAGTCAGTGGCCCTGTGGCTTGTTCCAAATGAACCATGTTCTGAATAATAATATACATGTAATAATAATAATAATAATAATAATAAATAATAATAATAATAATAATAATAATAATAATAATAATAATAATTAATAATAATAATAATAATAATATTTTCTGAAGATGAACCGTCATGACCTTTCACCTAGCAGTTTTTCCTGCCATTTCGGGAGTGACGTTAAACAGAATATTTCTCACCTTATTAAAATCGATCAGATTTTACGACGTAACAAAAAATAGTTCAAATATTACAAATGGAGATTCCTCGAGGATTATTCCTTCCAGGGAAACTAAAATGTTCATTAACATTTTCGTCTATTATGATACACGAACTAATTTATGATGAACGAAGCGCAAAATATTTGAATTTTTATTTTCCTGTTAAGAGATTTGCGCTGAGGAAGCAAAGATAGAAGTTGATTATATATGTTATATATATATATATATATATATATATATATATATATATATATATATATATATATATATATACATCCATACATATATATACATATATGTGTGTATGTGTGTGTATTTTATATATATATATATATATATATATATATATATATATATATATATATATATATATACATACATACATATATAAACGTGTAAGGCTTCAATAAGAGGGGATGGTTTAGATTCCAGATTCTAGAATCTGGAATCTTAAACCATCCTGTCTTATTGAACTCTAATACGAGTAATATGAATTTATATTATATAGGTGAAGTTTGGTGGTTATTTTGTGATATATATATATATATATATATATATATATATATATATATATATATATATATAAATATATATACACACGTATATGTATATATATATATATGTATATATATATATATATATATATATATATATATATATATATATATATATATATATATATATATATATATATATATATATATCCCCAAAATTATCACGGCAACATCTACACTGTCCAATTCTCACGGAAGACGTGAAACGGCTCCATATATAGACGAGGTTAGCGGCTGTCCCCTCAGACAGACAGCGACAAACGGGGATTTAATTAAATTGATGGATATTCGATCACTGATGCCAAAGCAGAACAAATTACGTTAGAACAGGCGATGTTATCTAATATCTTGCGCAATCTGGACAGGCCGAGATACTGTAGCGAGCTCATGAACTTATGAAAAGGGTTTTTGTGGCGGAAATACAGACTGAACGATGAAGTACTGGAAACAGGTATTTTGAAGATAATTTCACATTCGTGCTGTCCTGATCTTCCAGGGAAAATGTCTGATCTGAAGGATTTATCAAATACAATACCTTCGTTAAGAGTTATAAGTGTCATAATTGTTGTGTGCAGTCAGTTGCGAAGATGAATATTATTTTTGGAGAAAACAATGAACTATGAAATATTTTCAGAAATCACGTTCTCCTCATAGAGATGTCTCCGACGTTGCAATTTCACTAAAATGACACGCCTATCAATTTCTGATGTCATCTCAAAGCTAGTCATTAGCCTTTCATCTCTCTCGTCTATTAGATTAATGAAGAAACACTTCATAGTTATTTTGATATTTCATTACTGATTTGTCGACTCTCTCTCTCTCCTCTCTCTCTCCTCTCTCTCTCTCTCTCTCTCTCTCTCCTCTCTCTCTCTCTCTCTCTCTCTCTCTCTCTCTTAAAATAAATACTCTATCCTATCTTTGTCAGCAATCCACATGGGTGATGTCACCACTGACACTGCCGTTGATATAGATGCAAATTCCCAAAATAAAACTTTGTATATTTATATATATATATATATATATATATATATATATATATATATATAGATATATATATATTTACGTTCTTCTCATAGAGATGTCTCCAAGATTATAATTTAAATAAAATGGTACACCTATCTGATGTCATCCTGTTGCGGATCTTCGCATATGGATGCTCAAAAAGATTTTGAAAGAATTTGGGTCTCGTACTGCAGCCTCTAGGTTCATTTATTTTTATGACGTTTGAATGAAATGAATTGTTTTAGGTTTCTTATATATATATATATATATATATATATATATATATATATATATATATATATATATATATAAATGTACTGTATATATATTTATATACTATATATATATATATATATATATACATATATGTACTGTATATATATATATATATATATATATATATATAATATATATATATAAAGACGTCTAGAAGTCGAAAGGCCTTGCAGCACTCCATTGTTTCTCTTTCCTTTATGGATTTGCCTTTATTAATATATTCATATATTTTCATGATTCGTTAAAACACACACACACACACACACACATTTTCATATATATATATATATATATAAATATATATATATATATATATATATATATATATATATATATATATATATGTATATATAATATATATAAATATATATATATATAATATATATATATATATATATATATATATATATATTTATATATATATATATATATATATATATATATATATGACATACTGTATATATATATATATATATATATATATATATATATATATATATATATATATATATATATATAAATGACTCCTACAACCACCCATTCATTCAAACGTCATAAAAATAAAATAATCACAGAAGCTATGAGACGCGAAATCTTTTTCGGGCATCCATACGTAAAGACCCGCAAAAAGGTAGACAGTGCTTGGTGCTTGAAACCTTTCCCAAAGAAGTTGGTATTCGGCCCAATCTTTCCTGTTATCCGATTATCCATTTATCCCTCTGCAGATATCCAAGTAAATCCTCTTTCCTTGGATTAAAATGCCGAAGTTTTCATATTTCCGGATGTCTGGTAGGTTGCTGTTTGAAATATATATGTGACGGCTCAGACAAGGAATTCGGCGGAATAAAAAACAAGCAAAAAATGCGCCGAAGTTTCTTCGGCGCAATCGAGTTTTCTGTACAACGTATAATGCTGTATGAGCCGGGGCCCATAAAACTTTCGGCCACGGCCCGGTGGTGGCCTGTTCTATAGCGTTGCCAGATGCACGATCATGGATGACTTTATTCTTAAATAAAATAAAGTCTCCTAAGGCTAGAGGGCTGCAATTTGGCATGTTTGATGATTGGAGGGTGGATGATCGACATGCCAATTTGCAGCCCTCTAACCTCAGTAGTTTTTAAGATCTGAGGTCTGACAGAAAACGGGCGGACAGGAAAAAAGCGGACAGACAGTCAAAGCCATCTCAATAGTTTTCTTTTACAGAAAACTAAAGTCAGATTCTGATGCGAAGTGGGTGAAATGCCTGGGCTCTAGTCTTTTTTTGTGGGGAGGAAAGACGGGGCGGGGGTTAGGGGGTTGAGGTTTGTTGGGTTAGTTGACCAAATATGTCGCAGTCTTCAAAAGATCGGATAAACTTTGATTTTAATTTAGGAGAATCAGACTACAAAAGGAAACACTACGGCACTTTCGGCCATTCAATGCTTAGGACAATGAAAAGAGCGAGCTGGAGTGGTTGGACAGCAAAGCTGAAGAAAAGAAGAGGTAATGGAGGTAAAGTAAAAGGCTAAGAAGCGGGTGCAGCTAAAGGACGCTGCAAACAACCTTTAGTAACGCCTACAGTGCGCCACGTGAGGTTCACTAACGGCAGTACCCTTTTAAAGGGTTACTTTTTATTACTCCTCCATTCCCAAGTTAACAACACAGTAAATCAAAGAAGATAATCTTCATAAAATTAACTAAGGCATTGATTGTACTTATTGTTGAGTTTTGACATGACTGGAAAATGTATGTGTAGGATAATAAGGAAAAGATATCCGTGGGGATAAAACATAGTCTCTTTTATCCTCGCATTTCTTATCCAAACCCATTTAGCTACTGATTAACAATAAACCTAATTACCCAGGGTTCATCCATTTTTGTTAGCCTTAGACGAAGAAGGAAACTAATCTGCCTTTTCGGTTCTTTTTAGTCATTTTCTTTAATTCCTCCAACTACCTTCCTATCATTATCCTCTCCGTCTACTTATCTCATCTGCTTCTTTCTTCCCTCCCGCTAATGTATTCCTTTCTCTCCGCCATCTTCTCTTCCTTTCAGGAATTCCGAAAGTCCATTACTTTTATCTCGGTGTCCTTTTCGTAATTAGGTACTTCCCAGCTTTCCTTCTTTTGTCTTCCCCATTTCCTTCTTTCGTCCATCTCACTTCCTTCCTGTCTCTTGACTGTCCCCTTGCTGGTTTCCAACTACACACCTGATAAGTAGTGTGCGTGTGTGTGTGTGCGTGTTTTAATCTTGACACATTTGAGGAAAACGTTACCCATCTTTAAAACATTTCGCGGGCCTCAAAAGGAACCGCTCAGTCAGCATTTTCAGCATTAATAAACTCTACGAATTTTTTTTTTTTTTCAAGCTTTCTTTCCTTGTTACCCTCACATAACT